>NC_056735.1:630723966-630763966 GCF_019279795.1 Protopterus annectens | reverse complement strand
GTGTGTGTGTGTGTGTAGATGTAGGTGTGTGTGTGTGTGTGTGTAGAGGTGTGTGTGTGTGTGTGTGTGTGTGTAGATGTAGGTGTGTGTGTGTGTGTGTGTGTGTGTGTGTGTGTGTAGATGTGTGTGTGTGTGTGTGTAGAGGTAGGTGTGTGTGTGTGTGTGTGTGTGTGTGTGTAGAGGTAGGTGTGTGTGTGTGTGTGTGTGTGTGTGTGTAGAGGTGTGTGTGTGTAGAGGTGTGTGTGTGTAGAGGTGTGTGTGTGTATAGAGGTAGGTGTGTGTATATGTATGTATGTATATATGTGTATATATATATATATATATATATATATATATATATATATATATATGTATGTATATATATATATATATATATATATATATATATATATAATTACATAGCAGTCTGTCTTCTCAAACGTCTGATTTTGCTTGGGAGCAGTTTCAGTAGGGATATAGACTAGGGCAGGTAAAGCTTTGGTTCCCTCGCCACCATCTGACTACCTGCTTAGTAATGCTGCTAGAGTGATCGTAGAACTGTTGTGTTAAGTTGTTACACAAATCTACTGTGGAAGACGTTTTTTTTTTTTTTTTTTTACAGCACGTGGCTGCGTTATTTTAAGGTGATCTATGAATGGAGAGTGTCAGAATTCTCTTGTGTATTGACCTGTCAAGTGCACCTCTGACCTTCAGCTTCTTCCTGGCTTCTTTCAGCACAGTTCTATGCCATGACTGGATCCAATCATGACGGCAAGCAATATCTCCTGGTCTCTGATTTGTAGTATGTCTGGCTGTCTTTTTTTTCCCTGATGGCCAGTCTTCTGACCATAAAAAGGTAGAATGAAGTGCCTCTGTCTTGGGTTTTATACAGACTTCCAAATCTGACATAGCAGCTGTAGTTATTGCTACTGCTGCTGCATTTTCTACACTTTTTTCTCTATCTGGCTAGTCTCTTCTGTGTGTTACTCTGTGTATAACTCTTTTTCAGAGCTGTGCCCTCTTACTATTTTGAGGTGTGCTTGGCTGCATCCTTAGAACCTCTCCAGTGGATGTACATGAGGTTTTATTTTCTCTTTGATAGAGATTGCAGCAAAGGCACTAAAGTCTGTGTGTGAAAGGGCAATTTAAATTGGGAACCTTCCAAGATTTTCTGCCCTCATTTTTCTAATTTTGAGAGATTCTCTAACCAGGCATCCAGTTTTGCATAATACCTAGGATGTTCAAAAGAATTCAGGAGTTCCCAAAACCCAGGACACTGGCAATTAGTTGCTGACTATTTAAGGGACTTTGTCCACCCTGCGATATCTCCCTTTTCCTTCCAGAATTTCAGAGTCGTCTTTTCCCCCCTCTGGCAGCAGTTTCAAATGGGTTTTGAAGATAATTTATAAGGGCTATATTTGTTGAGAGGAACCAGACAATACTGTTTTCACCTGTTCACATGCTGTTCAGGGAGTGATAGAACCAGTTCTTCACAAACTAGGAAAGGTTTGCTAAGGATATTTTTAGTGCCAAAGAGTATTTTGAGATCAGTTCTGGATCTTTTAATATCTATTTGTGATGGTATAATTTCAAAATGGCACTTGTTTTTCTCCAAGTTTCCTAATAATACTACGCTTAAAATATTTTTTCACTTCCCGTTTAATTCAAACTTCAGGTGTTTAAGGCTTGTCTGGATCAATAGTTCTCTGGTTTGCCTTTTGGGCTATTCACTGCACCACTGTGTAGCTCCAGTTAGCTCGTTGCAGGCTACAGGGTCTCTATTTTTTTTTTTTTTTTTCCTCCATATTTAGATAACTTGTTTATATTTGCAAGGTATTAGTCTCTCACTTGGTTAGCACAAGCTGAGATTCTAAGAACATTCAAGTCCTTTCTCCACTCAGGATTGTGTTCTGGGTTGTTGACTGGACACCTCAGTCGAGCATTTCTTCCACAGGAAAGAGCATTTCTTCCACAGGAAAAATAGATCTACTCAGTCACTGTGAGGAAATACTTCAGGATTTTGGGTCTCGTGGCATTTGTAATTCTCCTGTTAACCCTGGCAAGACTCAGTATCTGAACTCTTGTCCAGCATCAACATCCCTTCTCTTTAAATCCCAGTGGTCTTAGGTAGTACAGAATTACTTGGAGATTGTGAATATCCCTAAATTCTTGTTGTCCCTCAATTCTTGTTGTCCCTCTTCCCATCTGTTACATAGCAGTCTGTCTTCTCAAACGTCTGATTTTGCTTGGGAGCAGTTTCAGTAGGGATAATGTGCAAGGTGCATGGGGTACTTAGAATGGATGCAAGCACAGAAATGCGAAGTGCTTGCACCAAATGTGGTCTGCAAGACTTTCAAGCAGTACCAGTTATGTGATGCATGAAGTACTGGGAGGGGTGTCCCTCTGCAGACTATCCATTTTAGTTGGGGATATAGCTTCACAGCAGTCTCACTCTGCTGGCATTCTTCATTCCATCACAGCAATGTCCCAGACCAGCTGGACAGGGCAGGCTCTCACATAATGTAAACTAGTGAGGGGGCGTTGGGTCTTCCACAGATTTTGATCGGTGGGGTTCCTCTAGTAGAACCACTTGCCTCCTGTTTAAATTACCTGGCACGGTTCTGCTACAGGAATCTGTGCTAGAAGGCCTGGAAGACTGATGCATTTTTTCTTTGACAGGGATGTTCCTAATGGGCTTTTATAGTACTACCACAGCACATTTCCAGAATACACTGAAGATTCAGGAGTCCCCGAAGATTCTTGTGGTGACTCCCTTTCTGGCTCTGGCAGTGGTGGTTTTATTTGGAAATGTCCAAGGACAATTGACCACAAGCTTCCTCACAGAAGGGATCTAATCACAAGGTCAGGGGTGTTTGATGGACCTCGTCCCTAAGCTTCAGTTAACTGACTGCATGATAGTCTGTTTCCTTCAGGTGCCTGTTTAACTGCGGACTTGCTGCAGGTTCTAAAGGAGACAAAGCCTCAAACTCTATAGTTTTCTAGTTGGTGCCAGCAACATAACCAGCACTCATTCAGGACTCCTTCTCTGGTTTAATGTTTTAGTAGCTTTCCTGTGTTTTCTTGCTTCACCGTGGTTCATTTATTGGCCACTTCAGCATGTCTGCTCATGAATTCTTGTTTTAAAGTCTTTTGTGTTTTAAGTAAATGGCCTCTCCCAAGAAAACCCGTAGCCCCTTCTTGGAATCTTAATTTTGTTATAAGCGAATTTGAACAAGATAATTTGACTTAAGCTTCTTAACATGCAAAGCAGTTTTACTGACTGATCTGTGTGCGTGTCGGTGTGTGCGTGTCGGTGTGTGCGTGTCGGTGTGTGCGTGTCGGTGTGTGCGTGTCGGTGTGTGCGTGTCGGTGTGTGCGTGTCGGTGTGTGCGTGTCGGTGTGTGCGTGTCGGTGTGTGCGTGTCGGTGTGTGCGTGTCGGTGTGTGCGTGGCGGTGTGTGCGCTCTAAGGCCATATGAGAGAGAATAGTTGGCGTTTTAAGTCTGTCCAAATGTTTAAGGCATAAGATCCTCTTTTTGAGGTATTTGCAGCCTCTCCAGTTGTAGGTGTCTAGTGAGGTACATGCCAAATGTGGCACTGTACTGATTGGCCTAATGAGGGAAAGAGTAGAGGGAGACAATTACCTCTTTCTTCCCGTATGCAAAACCCATGAGGGAAAGAGTAGGAGGAGACAATTGCCTCTTTCTTCCCGTATGCAAAACCCATAGTGTTGAGATGTGCCACATAGGACTTTCTGGCCGCATGCAAAACCCATAGTGTTGATGTGCCACATAGGACTTTCTGGCCGCAGTGGCAGTGTGATGTTTTGAGAGGTTGCTGTCAACCTGTGTTCCTATCTCTTGACACTTTGTTCAGTGGACTAACATTGATGTGGTAATTCAAGAACAGAGTTTTTCCCTAAGGGGATGACTACACATTTTTTGGCATTGAGCTTTAGGCCATGGTTCTGACACCAGTCGTTGGTCTCAGTGAGGCCTTTCTGTAGGGTATCATCCTCACTTGGGGAATTAATTATGGCTCCCAACTTGCAATGGTCTGCGAACTTTGTCAGCCAGGGTCCCTTTGTGTTGGCCTGAACTTCATAGAAGTAGATACCAAACAGGAGAGGACCCAGGACCGAACCCTCTGGGACTCCACTTGTGACTGGTCGACAGTCTGACGAGTCAGCTACACTGTGGGTTCTATCTGAGCCAGTTTGCAACCCACCTAGTGATTGTAGGGGTTGATGCCTGGCTTAGTGAGTTTTTCTATGATTCCTGAGTGGGGAGTAGTGATAAAGGTAGGCTGCATGAACCACCTTGCTTTCATCTACCCTTCACAAAACCAAACTGTGTGGGATCCAGACGTTGGAGGTTCCCTATATCTATTTATTAGGTCCATGATGATGCGTTCCATACCTTTGCATATCAGACTTGGGCTAATGGGGCAGTAGTTCCCAGGGTCTGTAGTCGCTCCTTGGTGGAGAGTGATGACTCCAGCAGTGTGCTGTTTGGTAGGGACAAAGCCTGAGGTGAGGCTGTGATTGAACAGGGGGCACAGGTGAGGTGCCAGTTCACGTAGAACAGCCAGGGATATTGTCCAGTCCCATAGAAACTGTTCTTGGCCTTTGACGTTGCTGATGTCCTTCAAGGATGCATCTGCAGTCATAAGATATGGGTTGTCCTGCCTCAGGCAGCCCTTCGGTCGGCCGGATTCCAAAGTCTGGGTCTGGCCTCGGCTGTCGCACTTTCCCCCGACGTCAGCTTCTGGGGTATAAAGGCATCAGCCGATGCCATTTTCCTCCGTCTTTCTTGCCGCGTGGTGCCCGAAGCAGAAGCTGTTCGCAAGTGCTGGTCGGTCAGACCCAGAGATTTCAGCTACCAAATACTTCGAAAAAAGCTAAGTACCCCGTTGGGGACTCTTTCTTGCCTCAGCCGATGTCAGACAAAAAGTAAATAATTGTTTAACTTGTGAAACATACCTCCATAGGGATTTCCATTCTTACTGCCTTCCCTGCTTAGGCCCAGACCACGATGTATCAGCTTGTTTAGCCTGTGCCTCCTTCAACCGACTGACTCTTAGACGTCGGTCGGAGTTTGCAGAAGAATTTTTCGGATCCGCTTTTGCATATAAAATGCCGTCTGAGACTCAGACTACGCATTTGGCCAAAAAACGCAGGGAAAAGGACAGACACTCGCAGCCCGCGGTTTCGGCTGAAACCACAGCTAGGCCTACCGCGAGTCTGTTACGGCTGAAACCGAGCCCTCTGTTCTTCCTACGACAAACCTTACCTCCGACAACCGAGGCCAGAGGGGGCCCCGGCTGAGTCTGCTTCAGAAATCCCTACCGAAGCTAGTGCTCAAGATTTGTCCGATACCATTCCATTGGACATTTCTGCACCTGCACGTGGGGCAGCTAGGCCCCCAGCTTCTATGTCTATTAAGGCCTTCTCCAGGGCTAAAGCTGCCAAACTTTCAAAAGCTTTACCTGCCAAATCTACTTCTCAGAGGCCTTCCTCAAGTTCTCAGATTCTCAGTCTTGCTGAGGACCTTATATCCTTGATTAGGGGTTCCCAGCCTCACCCAGACAGGGCCTCCCAACCTCCACCAGACAAAAGGCCTGGGACTGAACCCTTTGAACCAGTCGTCTCTGATTACTCCATGGATGGATCTGATTTGTCAGACCATCAGGAAGGGGCCTATTCTCCTTACGAGGATTCAGATGCTGAAGATTCTATCCCTTCTGCTTCCCCTCCTGAATTTTCCTTTGGGGAGATCTTGCACCAGGGTCAGGATTTTTCAGATTCTAGGAAAAGGCTAAGGACTTTTTTACATTTGCCCCAGCATAGGCCCTTAGCCATACCACCAGTGCTAACTGTAATTGATGTGTATAATGATGTTAGTTCTGCACCTGATTCTCTTCCTCCGGCCCCTGCCAAACCTGACAGATAGATATTACAGGGTCCTGGATTCACACTTCCACCTGTATAAAGCCCATGCTGCAGATCCAGAAACTATTTCACAGGGCCCAAAAGGTGTTGCAGCTGCCACTGCCAAAAATCCCTTACCCTCTGAAAGAGAGTCTAGAGCATTAGAGAGATGGGGTAAAAAGGTTTATACATCTGCTACTCTTTCTGCCAGGGCTTTAAACTGTCAATTCCATATGATACAGTACTAAGAATATTTGTTAGATCAGCTGAATAAGAAGCTTTCTTCTCCTGAACCAGCTGAATAAGAAGCTTTCTTCTCCTGAACCTTTAGACCGTAAATCCCTTCAGGATTTGGTACACAACTCTCAGCAGGTCAGTAATCATTTCTTAAAATGTGGCTATGATGCACTGGAGGCTTCATTTAGATCAGCTATGACTGGGGCAGTAATTCGTAGCCATGCCTGGCTAAGAGCAATCCTTGCCAGACCATGTCAAGACTAAGCTCCTAGATGCTCCAATGGAGAAACAAAGTTTGGCTCCCCTGCACAGGAGATTCTAAAGAAGGTGGAAGAAAAAGCAAAATCTGTGCAAACAGTAAAGGAATTTCTACAGGTTCAACCTCCAAGGTTCAGCAGAAACTGGCCTTCCAAGAATTGGTCTTTTCCAGACACCTCCAGAGCACAGAGAGGCAGGAATAGACTCCCTCAAGGCAGAGGTCAATCAAAGGGTGCCTATAGGGGCAGTCAGTGGCAGCCTGCCAACCAGAGGAGTACTGCCACAGCTGTGACTACAACCACTAGCACAGGACAGACACAATGACTTGACTCTGATTCCGCCTACCAGGGAACAACTGGAAGCTCCCTTGGGCGGAAAGCTGGCTTTATTCTCAAACTGGCAATGCATTACAAAGGACACATGGACATTACAAACAATAGACAAAGGATACAGGTTTCACTTCCACACTTTACCAAAAAGGAGTGGAATGCCAAACCTACCACCAAATCAGAAGCCAGAGGCTTTAAGACAAATCAAAAATTTACTTCAGATGAAAGCGATAGAAAGGGTACCATCTATGGAACAAGGCCAAGGATTTTACTCTAGACTATTCCTTGTACCAAGAAAAGAAAACCAATGGAGGCCTATTCTCGACTTGTCCACACTGAACACATATCTCATTGTACCAAAATTCAAAATGCTGACCCTACAGCAACTTCTTCCCATGTTGGGCAAGGAGTCTTGGCTGGTGACTAGATCTCAAGGAGGCATACATGCACGTCCCTATCCGACCATATTGCAGAAGACGCCTCAGATTTTTTGCAGGATCAGAGCATTATCAATTCTCAGCATTACCCTTTGGCTTATCTACTGCGCCCAGAGTATTCACGAAATGCCTGGCATCAGTAATTGCACATTGCAGACTTCAGGGAATTCAAATCTACCCATTACCTGGACAACTGCCTAATACAAGCGGACAAAAAGACAAAATTGATAAAGGATTTGGCCTATGTCATACACCTGCTACAGGCCTTGGGATACACAGTCAACATCCAAAAGTCAAGACTAGTGCCATCCCAAAGGATAACATTTTTGGGTGCAGATCTGGACACTTTAAACAAAAACAACTTCCAGATTATTTCATGACTTTGACTAGACAAACTCAGCTTACTGCAAGGAAAGTCCTGCAGGCCTTGGGTTTCATGGCATCCTGCATAATCTTGATCCCACATGCCAGGCTGCATATGAGAAAATTACAGTGGTACCTAAGGAATGTATGGTCTCGACACAGTCTAGAAACCATGATTCCAATCATTCCATGCCTTCAAAAGGAATTCCTGTGGTGGGCTCAGGCCTGCCAGTCCAACAGAGGGTTGCCTTTCAAGAAACCAAAACCAAGGCAGACCATCACCACGGACGCCTCAGACCTAGGATGGGGAGCACACATGGAGGACAAATGTATCCAAGGCCTATGGTCTCAAGGACAGCTAAACTTGCACATAAACCAAAAGGAGATGGCAGTGAAGCATGCAATCGAGGCATTCAAACCATTCCTCCAGCAAGGACATCTGCTAAGGACAAACACCACGGTCATGTGGTACATAAACAAGCAGGGAGGCACGCATTCCTACCCTCTATGCCAGATGGTAATGGATCTGTGGAACCTAGGCCTGAATCTCAATATCCAACTGCAGGCCATATTTGTAACAGGAAAAGAAAATTCACTAGCAGACAGCTTAAGCAGGACTACCACGGATGCTCACGAATGGATGCTGCATCCAGATATCTTCAAACTCATAACAAAGAAATTGGGATTGCCAGAGATCTGTTCGCCTCCCCCTCAACCACCAACTGAAGAAATTCTGTTCAAGGACATACCACCCACAAGCCTGGAGGGTGGACTCTCTCTTTCAGCTGGAATGCCCTAATAGTATATGCATTCCCACCTCTCCCATTGATGTACAAGTTTCTTCTGAAGATCAGGGAGGAACAGCCAAAGGTGATACTAATAGCTCCGGACTGGCCAAGACAACACTGGTATCAGCTACTGAAAAACATGTCTCCGGCGAACTCATGGCCTCTACCCCTATGGCCTCTTTTTCTAACGCAGAACAATTTCAAGACCCTGCATTCAAACTTAAACTCTGCAACTAACTGCCTGGAAGATTGCTTAAAACCAAACTGTCTTATCTCAGAGGGTCAAGGACGTTATCCTGGAGGCTCACAGACCCTCCACAAGGAAGGCATACTCAGCTAAATGGAAGAGATTCCTCATTTGGAGTACATCAAAGGGCACAGATGTTAGTGGCAAACCTAGCACACATCCTAGAATACTTAGCAGAATTGTTCCACAATGGCCTGTCTTACTCTTCCATTAAGATTCATGCTTCTGGAATTTCAGCAGAATACAATGTGGATTCTCCCATCTTCTCTCACCCTCTACTCAGACAATTTCTGAGCGGGATCAAAAATGTTAAACCTCCAAGGAGACCCCCTCTACCTGCATGGGATCTCAATTTTGTGCTGGAAAAATTGACACTACCTCCTTTTGAACCAGCAGCATCAGCAGACTTACAGTTTTTATCTTGGAAAACTGTTTTCCTTCTGGCAATCACTTCAGCAAGAAGAGTATCCGAGCTACAGGCATTAATGGCAGTGCAGCCTTTCCTTATTTTTCACCAGGATAGAGCGTCTCTGAGAACCAGTCCAACTTTCATGCCAAAGATGCTATCCAGGGTATCCTTGAACCAAGCCATTCATTTGCCTACATTCTTCCCTAACCCACAGAACAAAGGAGAGACACTCTTGCACACCTTGGATATACACAGACAATTACGCTACTATCTGGACAGAACTAAAACCAGCAGAAAAACTTTTTGTAGCCTATGCAACTGGGGTGCAAGGAAAAGCAATTTCCAAGCAGACAATTTCAAAATGGATAGGAAATTGCATTCGCTTTGCTACTCTTTTCATGGAAAGACTTCTCCTGAACATATCAGGCCTCATTCCACAAGGGCCACAGCCACCACTACAGCTTTCCTACGAGGGGTGGCTACCAAGGACATTTTTAGAAGCTGCTACTTGGAGCTCCGTGCATACATTTGCCAAGCATTATAATCTACCTTTATACTCCAGATCCCGAGCAGGCTTTGCAACTGCAGTTTTACAGGGGATCTTAACTACACCATCCTTATCTTGGTACCTCCTCCCCCAGTTTGGCTATGGTATTCTACCCATATGTTATGACTGCAGATGCATCCTTGAAGGACATAGTACAGTTTTGTACCTACCATAAATGTAGATGTCCAATAGGTATGCATCTGCAGTCAGGATTACCCACCCTTCTTCCCCTCTGTGGTATTCCTAGGGTGCTTACCCCTCTTTCAGCTAGCTGGGGGAATCTGTTATGGTGTATTTGTTTGTATATATGTATATATTTTTTGCTACTGTTTGGAACATTCAACATTTATCCAAATTTAGCCTTCCTAGAGGGCACCTGGCATCTGGGGCAAGAAACACTGAGGAAAATGGTGTCGGCTGATGTCTTTATACCCCAGAAGCTATGACGTCGGGGAAAGTGCGACATCAGCCGAGGCCAGACCCAGGCTTTGGAATCCGGCCGACTGAAGGGCTGCCTGAGGCAGGACAAACCCATACTGCAGATGCATACCTATCGCACATCTACATTTATGGTAGGTACAAAACTGTACTTTTTAACTTGTGCAGCAGTAATACTGGGTGCCTGGCAATCTACTGGTGTTGATTGGTCCTTTGTTTGGGGAGAGAGGGGTAAAGTTTGCATTGAATCTGCCAGTATACTGGCAATATCTGTTGGCTCTATATAGGAGGTGCCATTGTGTAACAACTCTGAGCAAATATGGGTATTGCTGTGGAGATTCTTTACATAACTATAGAAGACCTTGTGGTTGTCTTTACCATCTGCTGCAATTCTGTTCTCTTAGCTAGCTTTAGAGGATTTGATGAGGGATCTCAACTTTGAGGCTGATGGAGTTTTTCCAGTCTTGGGACTTCACCTAATGGGCACAGTATTTTTTCATACAAGGGTGGCGTAAGCCACAAAACTCTGGGCTAGACTTATAAATGCCTTAGGGCAGATAGTCTAGTATAAACCTATGAACCTTATTTCTCATTATTTTCCTCCTCCAGTTGTAGAGTTTATGGCAGGGGACTGCCAGATTGGCTTGTTTGGGGTAGAGTGTCTTGGTTTTATTGGGTATGGCACGATCAATGCATTTGTGTGTTTGTACAGGGCATTAGTGTAGGATTCAGCGGTCATAAAGCTGATGCTGTTCGTGTTTCACTGTTGCAGTCATTACATTTGGATAATCCTGCTGGCAGGTTGCCCTTAGTCGGCCTGAATTCCAAAGTCTTGGGGTCCTGCATCGGTTGCTTTCGCCCCTTCCCTGACATCAGGTCGTCAGGGGTATAAGATGCAGCCGATGCCATTTTCTTCAGTCTTTCCCGTGCAGTGCCCGAAGCAGAAGCAGTTGCAAGTTCCGGTCGGCTGACTCCTGAGATTTTCGTGTTGAGTTTCTGATCCGAAGTCTTCATTAAAAGCCAAGTACCCCGTTGGGGAAACTTTTTTTCTTGCTCCAGACCTGATGTCAGAAAAAGTTAATTGTATTTCTTGTGGAGGCAAATACCTCATAAGGACTTTCATTAAAGGGCTTTAAACTACCAGTTTCATATGCTCATATATCAGCAATATGTCATGACACTGCTTAAACAGAAAATGTTGTTGGTAAATTCTGAATGTGCAGATAACAAAGAAATGCAGGATTTATTGCATGCAGCTGAACAAGTTGGAAAGTATACTTTGCGATGTGGTTTTGTTTCTCTGGAGGACTCCTGCAGGGCTGCTGTTACGGGTTTTGTAATTAGGAGGCATGCTTGGTTAAAGGAACAATCTGCCTGATCATATCAAAAGCTAAATTATTAGATGCACCATTACAGCATGGTACCTTGTTTGGGGTTGAGGCAGAAGAGGTGTTGAAGAAAATGGAGGATAAAGCTAAATCTATGCAAAAGGTCAAAGATTTTTTACAAGTACAGCCACCTAGGTTTAGCAGACTCTGGCCTACAAAGAATTGGTCCTTTCCAGTGTCAGACGGACCTCAAAGGGGCAGATCCCAGCCGCAAGGTTCGTACAGGTCTAAACAGTGGGGTGCTTCTACCTCCAAAAGTGGAGAAGACAAATCACAACCACACAGGAAACTGTCCCAATGACTTCCCCCTGCCTGCACCAAGCACTTATCTACTGGCAGCACCCTTAGGGGGAAAAATAGTACTTTATTCTCAAAATTGGCACATTATAACCCAAGACAAATGGGTTCTAGACAGTGTCACAAGGCTACAGGTTTCACTTCCATACCCTGCCAAGGGCTTGTCCAAAACCTGCCAAAAAATCAATGGGTAGAGGCTCAAAAACAATTCTCTTCCCTCATGCACACTAAAGTGCCACAGCAAGAGCAGGGACTAGGATTTTACTCAAGACTGTTCTTTGTTCCCAGGAAGGACAAAGCATGGAGGACCAATACTGGACCTATCTATTCTAAACACTTTCCTGGATATACCAAAATTCTAGATGTTGACCTTACAGCAGCTTCTGCCCATGCTGGGCAGAAAGGCTTGGCTCGTCACTTTAGACCTAAAAGATGCATACCTGCATGTCCCAATCAGACAATCATGCAGAAGATGCCTCTGATTCAAGGCTGGTTCAAAGCATTACCCTTTGGCTTGTGTACTGCCCCCTGGGTCTTCACTAAGTGCCTGGCACCAGTAATTGCTTTCTGCAGACAAAAAGGAATACAGATATATCCCTACTTGGACGACTGCCTCATTCAAGTAGAGAACAAGGACATTCTACTACAGCATCTGGCGTTTGTGAAAAGACTTAACATGCCTAGGGTACACAGTCAACGGAAAGATCAAAACTAGTACCCTCTCAAGAGATATTCCTGGGTGCAAGCTTAAATACAACTGCCCAGATGGCTTATCTCACGCCAGACAAAGGCAACTGACTACCTATTTCAAGGAAATGGCAACAAAGTCCCAGTTATCTGCAAGAAAAATTCTGCAGGCTTTGGGCTTCATGGCATCCTGCATCCTACTAATTCCATATGCAAGACTGAATATGAGGAAACTTCAATGTTGCCTAAAAAGTGTCTGGACACAACATTGCCACAGCCTGGAAACAATGATTATTCTCATTCCCTGCTTGCAACAGGAGTTTCGATGGGCAAAGGCTTGTCACCGAAACAAGGGACAGCCATTCTCACTACCCCCAGCCAGGCAGAACCTAACAACGGATGCATCAGATTATGCCTGGGGGGCTCACATGGCAGGAAGAGGCGTTCAGGGCACCTGGTCCACAAATCAAATGCATCTACATAGCAATCGGATGCTAGCTGTTCAAAATGCCCTGACAGCCTTCAAGGACCTAATTCATCCAGGACTACTACTGATAGACTGACAATACCACAGTCATGTGGTACATAAGCAGGGGGGGCACTCATTCTTACCCCCTTTGCAGACTAGCCATGGCTTTATGGGACACAGCATTGTCTTACCAAGTTTATCTGCAGGCACAATTCCTGCCAGGAAAGGACAGTACTCTGGCAGACTAAGCTGAAACCTCATGGATCCCCACGAGTGGCACCTGGATCCACAAGTCTTCAGCATAACAAAGAAATGGGAAGAAATGGGAACGCCCAGACATAGATCCATTTGCCTTCCCTCACAACTTTCAACTAAAGATTCTGCGCAGGGACTTATCACAGACAAGCATGGAAGGTGGACGCCTTATCTTTCAACTGGAAAAACTATCAGTATATGCCTTTCCTCCACTGCCTCTCCTCCCCAAGGTACTCCTAAAGGTGACCGAAGCACAAAACAATCCGCTGTTCTGTACAATAAAGGGTTCTCCTCCAACATGTGCTAATGACTCCACACTTGGTAGGATGGTCCTTAGCAAGATCAGAAGCCTTCTCTGCAGATAAATCAAAAGGAATAGTAATCTTCAGTGTTCTCCAAGTACACAAGTGTGCAAGGTGAGCACACTTGTGTATTTGGAGAACACTAAAGATTACTATTCCTTTTGATTTATCTGCAGAGAAGGCTTCTGATCTTGCTAAGGACCATCCTACCAAGTGTGGAGTCATTTGCACATACAGAACAGCGGATTGTTTTGTGCTTCGGTGAACTTTGTGTTTGGAGGTGGTTTGGTGATTTGGTTACTCCTAAAGGTGAGACAGGTACTCCTAAAGGTGAGACTGGAGAAACCAAAAATGATTCTGATTGCCCCAGACTAGCCCCGCCAGTACTGGTATCCAGTCTTAAGGAACTTGTTTCAATGCCCAGCTTGGACCTCACCTCAAATACCTCACCTACTGTCCCAAAACAGTCATTTTGCACAGCCAACTCAGGGCCCTAAACCTGGCTGCATGGCAGGTAATGCAGCCATACAAAGCACACCTCTCAGTAAAGCTGTGATGGATGTCATTTTGGAAGCCAGAAGGCCTAGTACTAGAAAATCCTATGCTGGAAAATGGAAGAGATTTTGTGCTTGGAACCAAGCTCAAGGAACTGACACAGCTGTACCAAATATTCCTCAGATTTTGCACTACTTAACTGAGATGCTGGACAAAGGCTTATCTTTTTCATCAGTTAAAATTCATGTCTCTGCCATTTCGGCTCATTACAATAGAGCCACCACTCTTCTCATCCTTTATTAAGGCAGTACCTCAGAGGAGCCAAATATTTAAGACCTCCAAGGAGATCGCCAGTGCCTGCATGGGACCTCAATTACGTCTTGGAAAAACTCACCCTACCTCCTTTTGAGCCAGCTGCTACTGCGGATATAAAGTTTTTATCCTGGAAAACAGCTCTGCTCTTAGCAATAACTTCTGCAAGACGAGTGTCAGACCTGTAGGCTCTCATGGCTGTGGAACCCTTTATCATTTTTCATCCAGACAGGGTCTCTCTGAGGACAAACCCTACATTCATGCCTAAGGTGGTGTCCAGTGTGGCCCTTAACCATACTATTCACTTGCCAACTTTTTATCCAAATCCACAGAACAAGGGGGAGAAAATTCTGCATTCTTTGGATGTACACAGACAACTTAGTTTCTATTTGGACAAAACTAAAGTTTTCAGAAAGACACCAATTATTAGTGGCATATGCTGCAGGATCACAAGGAAAGGCCATCTCCAAGCAGACTATTTCAAAAGTGGATAGGTCACTACATTCGTTTCTTCTACTCTCAGCATGGCAGACCAGTGCCTAAGGGCTTTCTCAGGGGAGTACCAACCAAAGACATTTTAGAGGATGCTACTTGGAGTTCAGTGCACACCTTTACAAAGCATTACAATCTGCCACTTTAATCTAAATCCAGAGCGGGCTTTGCCACTGCAGTTCTGCAGGGCCTCTTAGCAGCTCCTAATGTTTAGCTCCAGTCCCCCAACCATAGCTTTGGGACTCTACCCAAATGTAATCACTGCAATAGTGAATACACTCTAACATTTACAGTAAGTGTACACAACTGTACTTTCTCCAGTTGCACAGGTGCAGTGAAGTCTGCCACGTCTGTTTTTAGGAGCCCAAAGTTAGCTTTGGAGAAGTTTTTCATGGTGGTTACCTGTGGGAGTGATGTGGATTTCCAAGGTGATAGTCTGTGGTCTGATCTAACCAGGGAGGAGCTTACTATTGGTACAGAGCAGCTGGTCCAGGGCATTGGAATTTATGAATTCCAAGAAACGTTGGGCAAGTGTATTGGTACATGAGTAGTTTTCCCAGTTAATGGAGGGATAGTTGAAGTCCACCCAGTATGAGTTTTAGGTTTGACCCTAATATTCTCCAGGGTGCTTAGGAACGTGGAGTGAGTCTTGGGTCATGGTTGGGGACCTATAGCAGGCTGACCTGAATCTCTGTCTTACTTCAGATGCTGCTAACTTTGGGTATCTCATGTTGGGCTACCAGTCTGGAGGTGTGCACATCCTTTATGAATATGGAAACACCACCACCTTTGGCGCTTTGGTCCAAGTTCTGGGTCCGAAAGGTATGGAATGAGTTATAGCCTGGTAGGGAAGGGATGCGCTCTGCTGCCTTGAACCAGGTCTCTGTTACAGCACAAATGTCTGTTCTCCATTTTAAGGAGTGCTTCAAGTGGGTGCATTTTGAGATTTAGACTTCTAGTGTTGAGCAGCATGACCCTCAGATTACATTTGTTTGTAGCGGTTACGGCGGTAATTTGGTCTTTGGAACACTGCCTAAAAAAGACACTATAGGGGTGGCAAGAGCCTTTGCCAGTATCCGAAAGCCCAAGGGTGACAGATACAGGCCATCTCTGGCAAAATATCTTGGTCTGTCAAATCATGTCATCCCAGACCGACAGATATTGGATCCCCTTAGAATGACACCAGGAACTTGGGCAATTGTTGAAATTGGTCATTTTCTGCTTGTGTAGTATTCTGGGTGATGGTAGGAGGCTGCTCAGGGCTAGGGTCATACTTAATCAGAGAGCTCCTCCATGTAGTCTAGGGAGGTACGTCGTGGGTGTGAATGACCCAAATGTACAATGCATGAGTCATATTTGTACTTGTTGAGGGACCTGGGTGCTCATGTGGCAGATCCTGGAACCTGACGGCTGACTTGTTACTTTCTCCTTATTCAACTTAGTGAGTGGAACATTAGTGTGCCTCACTATTGTCACCTATGACTAGTGTGGGCATGCTGTTTTGCCTGAGGGGCTTTGAGTGGCACACTTGTCTCATGATTAATGCTGTGGTGGTCGGGTGCATTTCTGCCTTGGAGTTTTCTGCTGTTTGTCGATTTGAGAGCCTCTGCGAAGTTGTGCATGTGGCTTGTTTTTATGTGAAGGCAGTGCTGGTGTGTGTGCTGGAGGACTGTGTTCCATGTGGTGCAAGTGTTACCTTCTCCTCTTGACCAGCTATTCCGGTCTTTGCAGAGTGCATGGCTTCCAATTTGGATATACACGTGCGTCTCTCGCAAGTCTGTCAGTGTACATGAGGCAGTTGCTACATTGCCTCAGCATGCCCAAGCCCACCAGGCTAATGGGAGACAACACAGGGAACTGACCTTTAGACAGAGAGTAGTTTTCTTGTAGAACATTTAGTGCTGGCAGCACTTTTGTATGCTAAAATTGCTACAAGTCTGGTTAAGTGCTAGACAAAAGTGCAGGAGAGCAGAGAACTAGCAGATCTAAGGGAAAAATTGAAGAGCACCGCTAGAAGCTTACAAAAAGTCCTGGATATGTCAAATCTGTATCTGGACTACACTAGTTCCAGGAAAGGCAGGAAACATATTTTTTTTTTGTTTTTTCTTCAGGACTGCTGCATAAAGGGAAATGTATGAGTGGTCAGAGTAAGTTGCTAATGCAACACTACTTTCCTGGTCTCTGTGATACCTCTGACTGGTCTGCTGTGTGTGCACGCCCCCACCCACTAATCTCAAGTTGGTGGATATCTGGCAGTTTGCCGACTATCCTAATAGTTAACCCTCTGGGATTTGTAATAAGATGGACCACCACCTTGCAGGTCTATTTCTGATAAAGGTAATCACTTTATAATTTGCTTGAGATTAGCTGCTTTATAAACCAGCATTTTACTTCCTAGTTTTCATACTGATGGAAGGTCTAATTTTAAACCGGTAGGTGGTATATTTTTTCCCTTTTGTAGGTATCTTTATCTTTTCTGTATTACAACCCCCATTGTATAGCTGTTTTATAGTTTGCTAATGGTTAGTCATTTTCATGGCTTGAAAGTTTATTTTGAGTATAGTGGCAAGGATGGTTTAGTTTGCAGTGAACATGATGTAAAAATATTTTTTCATTTGTTTTACATTAGGTATGCTGCCAGACCCTAAGAACACTCACATTATTGTCAGTTGGATGATTGCTCAGACTGTGACTGCTGTTGCAGGGTTGACATCCTACCCATTTGATACAGTCCGTCGTCGAATGATGATGCAGTCTGGGCGAAAAGGAGGTGAATATATTATCTCTGATAAATGTATTGATGGATGTAAAGGTCTTATACTTGCCTCTAACAAAATACATGTCCACTACTTGTGCATTATTAGCTGCAGAACATTTTTTCTTAGACTTGAAAGAGGTTCTAACAGTGGGCATTTTCATATGCCACACTTCCACAGCCTTGTTTTGTCATCAGTGCTTGATAATGTAGATGTTGCCCCACGTGTCTGACACCATTTACTGCTTTTTGTTCAAGTAGTTGATAGTGCTTCAAAGCTGCAAGTTGCCTCAAACGTTTGGAGACAGTCTTGAGTACCTTTGTGCTGACTGCCAGTTGCATTAAAAACATGGTTAACAGTCAGTCAGTTAACTAACCTTTTTTTTTTTTCAGTGACCCTTTACCTAATGGATGTATTAATGTAATGGAAGCAGTGATGTGCTGCAAATGTGTAGCACTTAAATGTTTGGGGACAGTTGTGCTTTTTTTTTTTGCACTGGGTGTGTATACAGTGGTCATCAAATGTTTGAGGGTATTAAGACTTCTTGGAGGTTAAATCTGCCTGGCTTTAGCAAACTGAATTTGTCTGCTCATGTCCGACTCCATTACATGCTCATGTCAGACTCCATTACATGCAGTGTTCACTAAGCCAAGTTGACACTTTGACATTGCCACAGTGAATGAACACTTGTATTTTGGCAACGTTATACTTTCCACCACCATCAGCCCATTTGCTAAATTAAAAGGTTCCTTTTTAGAGAAAGGGACAATATTGTCTGCAGTTTTAGCAAAATGTACACAGTGTGGTCTGATTTGTTGAAAAGGTTTAGGGCAAGGCCATCATCGCCACAAACTTCCATTCTCCAACTTCTCCCCCTTCATTTCTTCTGTAGCGCTCTAGTGTCACTTCTCCATTACTTTAGAAATGGATGGTAGTCTAAAACATTTTCTTTGCTGATGTTCATGGTGCATACAGCTGCAGTCATAACAGATGGGTTATCCTGCCATCAGGCGGGTCCTCGGTCGGCCGAATTCTGAAGTCTAGGTCCGGCGTCGGCTGTCGTCGCCTCTTCCCTGACGTCTGGCAGGGGTATAAAAGAGGCAGCCAACGCCATTTTCTTGCCGCGCAGTGCCCTAAGCAGAAGCAGTTCGCAAGTGCCGGTTGGCCAGCTCCTGAGATTTACGAAAGTATTTCAGCAGAAGTAGTCTTGAAAGCCAAGTACCCCGTTGGGGAAACTTTTCTTGCCTCAGACCGATGTCAGACCAAGTTAATTGCATTTCATGTGGGAAGCAAATACCGTATAAGGATTTCCACTCTTTCTGTATTCCTTGCTTAGGCCCAGACCACGACGTCTCGGCCTGCTGTTTTTGTGCTAGATTCAACAACACACTATTAAGTGTCGGGTGGAGTTCGCCCTTCACTTTTTTGGCAAAAAATTTAATTATATTATGTCGTCTGATACGCAGACTCCAGTTTTGAGCAAAAAACGCAAAGATAAGGACAGACATACGAGGTCTGCACCTCTGACTGAAACCACGCTAAGGCCGACTACCGGTACTCAGCGAGGTGCCTACGCAGCCCCTGAGTACCGATGACAATGCATTACCAGTGTCTCCAGTACCTGAGGTCGCAGGCTTCTCAGCCCCCATTCCTACTACAGATACCGCCGCCACTACTGGCGGGGAAACTCAGAATTTAGACAGGCCTGCCATTTCTCAAGGGGTCTTCAGGCCTTCTTCCTTCTCTATTAAAGCCTTCACTAAATCTAAAGCAGCCATGAAAACCAAAAAACTGGTTCCTCAGACCCCCTCTCAAGGCACCATGCCTAAAAAAACAGATGCTTAAAATGGCTGAGGATTTGATTACTCTTATCAAGGATTCTCAACCCCCCTCTGACAAAAGGCCCAGATTAGAGGAAGACTACCCTTCCTCATATCAAGCTTCTATTACTTCAGAACTATCTGAGGACCAGGATTATGCCTATTCTCCATTCGAAGACTCTGACTCCCTCCCCCCCCCCGAGGACTTCTCTTTTGGGGAAACCCTGCATACATTGAGGGAACACTTTCACTGGGAAGGCCAAGATTACTCAGATTCCAAGAAAAGGCTCAGGGAATTTCTTCTGCTCCCCCAGCATAGGCCTCTGGCTATCCCTCCTGTTTTAGATATATTGGATGATGTGTACACAGAAGCCAGCCTTAATCAAGATTCTTTGCCTCCAGCTCCTGTTAAACCAGACTGATATTACTGGGTTCCTGATTCTCGCCAGTTCCTATATAAAAGCCATACTGCTGACCCAGAAACAATTTCACAGGGTCCCAAGGGAATTGAGGCCTCTACTGCTAAAAACCCATTACCTTCATAGAGAGATTCCAGAGCTTTAGGAAGGTGGGGGGAAAAAGGTGTGCACCTCTGCCACTTCAACCATGAGGGCATTAAACTGTCAGTTCCATATGTTAAAGTATCAACAGTTTTTGATATCTCAGCTGAAAAGCAAGATGACACAAGCAGAACAACCAGATTTAAGAGTTGCAGGATTTGTTGCATGGTGCAGAGCAAGTGGGTAAACGTACCTTGCAGTGTGGTTTTGATGCTTTAGTGGCCTCATGTAGAGCTGCTGTTATGGGGTCTGTTATACGTAGGCATGCTTGGCTCAAAGAGCAAACCTTACCAGATCATGTCAAAGCTAAATTATTAGATGCACCTCTTCAAAAAGATGTATTGTTTGGTGTTAAAGCTGAGGAGGTGCTAAAGAAAATGGAGGAAAAAGCGAAATCAATGCAGACAGTTAGATTTCCTGCAGGTACAGCCTCCACGTTTCAGCAGAAACTGGCCTTCATAAAATTGGTCCTTTCCAGCCACGGACAGACCTCAAAGGGGCAGATACAGGCGTCCAAGGGGTGGGTAGATGGCAACCTCAAGGATCTTTCAGAGCCAGACAGTGGCAAGCACCAACCCCAAGAGGTGGAGAAGATAGATCAGTCTTTTAGAAAAGACACACAATGACTTCCCCCTACACCTGCCAAGCAAAGCTTTAATGGCAGCACTTTTGGGCGGAAAACTGACATTCTCAAATTGGCATATTGTTACAAAAGACAAATGGATTCTGGACATTATAGACAGAGGCTACAGGTTCCACTTGAGAGGCATGCCAAACCTGCCACAAAATCAAAGGGCAGAGGCACAAAAACAAATTTCAGCTCTCACGGACATAAAAGCAATTCAAGAGGTACCTGCAAAAGAACAAGGTCAAGGGTTTTATTTCAGACTATTCCTGGTACCAAGGAAAGAGAAAGACTGGAGACCTATCTTAGACCTATCCATCCTAAACACATATGTACAGGTGCCAAAATTCAAGATGCTCACATTACAGCAGCTTCTTCCCATGCTGGGCAAGGAGTCTTGGCTGGTAACATTGGACCTCAAGGAGGCATACCTGCATGTCCCTATCGGACAAGATTGCAGAAGATACCTCTGATTTTCTTGCGGGTTCAACCCATTACCAATTCTCTGCATTGCCCTTTGGCTTATCTACTGCACCCAGAGTGTTTACGAAATGCCTGGCATCAGTAATCGCCTTCTGCAGACTACAAGGGGTACAAATCTACCCATATCTGGACGACTGCCTGATCCAAGCTGACAGCAAGGGCATACTACTGCAACACCTGTCGTTTGTAATAAAACTGTTGAATTATCTGGGATACAGTCAACAAAAAGAAATCAAAACGAATATCCTCTCAACAAATAATTTTCCTGGGTGCCAGCTTGGATACAACCACCCAGGTGGCCTACCTCACGCTAGACAAGCAAGGGCAACTGTCTCAATACTTCAGAAAAATGGCAACTTACACCAGGCTAACTGCAAGGAAAGTCCTGCAGGCTCCAAGATTCATGGCATCTTGCATCCTACTAATCCCATGTGCAAAGCTGCATATGAGGAAACTTCAATGGTACGTAAAAAAACGTATGGTCTCAACACAGCCACAGCTTGGAAGCAATTGTACCACTCATTCCATGCCTTCAAAAGGAATTTGTGGTGGGCTCAAGCTTGCCAAAGAAACACAGGTCTTCCTTTCTGTGTACCTCAAGCAACTCAAATAGTCACAACAGACTCCTCAGATTATGCCTGGGGAGCACACATGACAGATCAGTGTATTCGGGGAAAACCGAAAAGAGAAGCACCTTCACATCAACCAAAAGGAAATGCTAGCCGTGCAAAAGGCTATTATGACCTTCAAAGACCTACTGCATCCAGGCCAGCTATTGATAAGGACAGACAACACCACTGTGATGTGGTACATAAACAGGGGGGAACTTCATACCCCCTGTGCAGGCAAGCCAGGACCCTATGGAACACAGCACTGGAATTGCAAATTCAACTACTGGCACAATTCCTGCCAGGGAAGGAAAACACACTGGCAGACAACCTAAGCAGAAATATGACAGATCCACACGAATGGAAGTTGCATCCTCAAGTTTTCACAAAGATAACTCACGCATGGGGACAGCCGGACATGAATCTCTTTGCTACCCACAGAAATTGGCAGTTGAAAAAATTTTGTTCGGTGACCTATCATCCACAGGCCTGGAAAGTGGACGCACTTTCCTTCAATTGGGCAACATTGACAGTCTATGCCTTCCCGCCTCTTCCTCTGCTGCCCAAAGTTCTATTAAAAGCCAGAGCAGAGAGGCCGAAAATGATTCTCATTGCTCCAGACTGGCCAAGACAACACTGGTAGCCGCTCCTGAAGAGCCTGACAACATTCCCCACCGTGGACCCTATCTCTAGTCCCTTTTCTGTTGTCCCAGCACAACTACAAAGCAGCCATCTCAAAACTCTAAATCTAACTGCATGGAGAATTCCTTGATTTCCCAACAGTTTCTCCTCTCCAAGGAGGTGCAGGACGTCCTCTTGGAGGCCAGAAGACCACCTACTAGAAAGGCCTACTCCGCCAAATGGAAACTATTTTGTGCCTGGAATCGAGAAAAGGAACAGAATCCTTGGGTAATAAATATACCTTAAATTTCTCAGTACCTAGCTGAGATGTTAAACAATGGACTTTCCTTCTCCTCCAAGGTCCACGCTTCAGCCATTTCTGCACAATACAACACAGATCCTCCTTTATTCTCACATCCTCTCTTAAGGCAGTTCCTCAGAGGGGCAAAGAATATAAAACCCCCAAGGAAACCACCAGTCCATGCTTGGGACCTCAACTTCGTATTAGAAAAGCTGACCCTTCCTCCCTTCGAGCCAGCTTCAACAGAGTTACAGTACTTGTCATGGAAAATAGCCTTTCTTCTGGCTATCACCTCAGCACGCAGGGTTTCGGAGCTACAGGCCCTCATGGCTGTGCAGCCATTCATCATTTTCCATCAGGACAGAGTTTCCTTACGAACCAACCCTACCTTTATGCCAAAGGTAGTATCTAGTGTAGCTTTGAATCAGACTATCCACTTTCCTACCTTTTATCCTAATCCACAAAACAAAGGAGAAAAACTACTACATTCCTTGTACATTCACGGGCAACTTCGTTACTATTTGGACAGAACAAAGCCATTCAGGAAATCTGAGCAACTGTTTCCTATGCTGCAGGTGCTTAAGGAAAGGCCATTTCCAAACAGACAATTTCAAAATGGATAGCCCACTGCATATGCTTTTGTTACTCATTTCATGGAAACTGTACCTGCATGCATCAGATCCCACTCAACCAGAGCCACAGCTACCTCTGCAGCCTTCCTCAGGGGGGTCCCTACCAAGGACGTTTTGGAAGCAGCCACCTGGAGTTCAGTGCACACTTTCTCCAAGCACTATCACCTCCCACTATACTCAAAAAATCTAGAGCGGGCTTTGCCACAGCAGTCCTGCAGGGCATCATAGCTCCTCCCCAGTTCCACTTAGTGCCTACCACCCTTACTTAGCTTTGGGATTCTACCCATCTGTTATGACTGCAGCTGTATGCACGATGAACATAGTACAGTTTTGTACCTACCATAAATGTAGATGTTAGAGTGCTCATACAGCTGCAGTCAAGGTTTCCCTCCCTCCATCCCCTCTTAGGACAGGCCTTATGACAAACACTTTTCATATAACCTTTTTGGGGTATTCGTTGTATTTGCTTGCAACTACTGTTTTTGATTTATCAGCATTGCATCTTTGCATAACATTGTTTGCCTTCCTTCTGGGGGCACCTGACATCTGGGGCAAGAAAAACTGAAGAAAATGGCGTTGGATGCCTCTTATACCCCTGCTGCACTGACGTCAGGGAAGAGGCGACGACAGCAGACGCCAGACCTAGACTTTGGAATTCAGCCGACTGAGGACCCGCCTGACGGCAGGATAACCCATCTGTTATGACTGCAGCTGTATGAGCACTCTTAACATCTACATTTATGGTAGGTACAAAACTGTACTTTTTCTTTCATTGGTCAGTTGCAGGTTTCTACTTGGTAACTGGCTGTGATTTTTACTTTATCAACTATTTTAGTGGTAACCCAGTTTGCTTCAGCTATTGGTGCTATGGATAAATTGTTTTTGATTAGTATGTAGCAGTTATGCTGAGTATGTGTGTGCGCTCTGTTAAACTATAAACATTGCTCTCATTAGTGCGAGACTGCTATTCAGTCCTTAAGAGAAATGAAACTTAAAGGAAATCAGTATTGCAGGTTAATTCTGTTGCTGTTGTGATCTTTAAACTGATTTGACCGGCGCAAACCAAGACAGACTATCCTGCATTGATTGCCACCATTGTGTGCAATTCTAGAAATTAGGTCAACTCCTTTGTCAGGTCTGTTGCGTCTTGTACATTAGATTTCTTCTCGCAGTAGTTAATGGATTTGTACTGTAGGAAAGTGGGGTTGACTCGGTGTAGTTGAAGACTTGTGTGATCCATTGCCCTCTGTCTAGGGCAGGTAGAATTTCAAGATGTTCATGTTTCACTGTTGCAGTCATCACATTTGGGTTATCTGCGTGCAGTAGCCCTCGGTCGGCCTGATTATCAAAGTCTTGGGTCCTGCGTTGGTTGCTGTCCTCTTCCATGAAGTCAGGTAGTCTGGTATAAAGCATGCCGCTGACGCCATTACATCAGTCTTTTTTTGCCATGGCTTGAAGCAGAGGCATCCTGAAATTTTTGTTTTCTTAGAGTTTCAGAACCGAAGTCGTTAACTATGCTATGTACCCCATTGGGGAAACTTTTTCTTGCTCTAAACAGATGTCAGTAAACGTTAATTGTATTTCTCGTGGAAAGCAAATACCGCAAAGATTTTAATTCGTACTGCATTCCTTGCTTAGACCCTGACCATGATGTTACCTCGCTGTCTTGTTTTGTGCTTTATTTAAACAACGCACTGTTCGTAGTCTTGTTTATTTACTTTTCTAAATATTTTGGTATTGGCTTTGGCAAGCCACCTAACTACAGACATTCTGAAAAAAACGCAAAGACAGAATGCATAGGTCCAAAGCTGCCGACGACACTTCTAAGCTAGTCGCCAGCTTGCCGGTACTCTGAGGTGCTTTCGCAGCCCCTGATACCAGCTACTTCAGATTCACAGGCCTCTACTGAGACCCATTCGGAGTCCGGTATGCCACGAGATGCGTCAGCTGTGGATCCTGAGAATGTCTTTACCTTGGATGGATCTGTAGCCGTTGTGCAGGCACCAGCTTCTGAGGGTATTGAGGCCTACTGACTTGCAAATTAAACCAATGCCATCTTCAAGGCCTAAAACTCTATGCCTAGAAAACAAATGCCCAGACTGCATGGTCAGGCCTCTATGCCTACCAAAACTTAAGAATGGCTGAAGACCTTATTACTCTAATCAGGGGAAGCCACCCTTCCCCCTCTGAGACCGAAGACTGAATTTCCTTATGATTTTTCTGATCAGGATTCTGAAATTTGTTTCCTCTGACCAGGATTTACCCTTATCTACTTATGAGGATTCTGATGCAGAGGATTCTATTCTCTCTGCTTCACCTCCAGAGGATTTTTCTTTTGGTGAAACCTTGCGTACTCTTGGGCAGCATTTTCGGTGGGAAAGCCAGAACTACTGACTCTAAAAGAGGCTTGGGGATTTCTTACACCTGCCCCAACACAGGCCTTTAGCTATCCCCCCTGTACTGGACATTGATGTCTTTGCCTCCTGCTCCCAGAAAACCTGATGGATATTACTGGACTGTTCTTTGTGTTTGACTGCAGTCGTTACATTTGGGTCATCTGCTTGCAGGTAGCCCTCAGTCGGCCTGATTAACAAAGTCTTGAGCCCTGCGTCAGTTGCTGTCCCTTCCATGACGTCAGGTTGTCGGGGGTATAAAACACGCAGCTGACACCATTACACCAGTCTTTCTTGCCGTGCCCGAAGCAGAAGCAGTTCACAAGTGCCGGTTGGCTGACTCCTGAAATTTTCTTTTTCGAATTTCAGAACCGAAGTCTTCAACTAAAGCCAAGTACCTTGTTGGGGAAACTTTTTCTTGCTCCTTACTGATGTCAGTAAAAGTTAATTGCATTACTTGTGGAAAGCAAATACCTCAAGATTTTCATTCGTACTGTATTCCTTGCCTAGGCCCTGACCACGACATATACCTTGCTGTCTGTTTTGTGCTTTAATCAGCGCACTATCCATCGTCTATTTTCATCTCTAAATATTTTGGTTCTCTGTTTAGTTATCCAGAAATGTCATCTGTTGGCCATCAGACTACCAGGATTCTGAAAAAATGCAAAGATAGACAGGCAGCCGAGGTCCAAAACTGCCGACTACGCTTCTAAGCCAGTCGCCAGTTCGCCTGTATTCATTGAGGTGCTTTTGCAGACCTCTGCTAAGACCAAGTCCGGTATGCCACGAGATGCTTGAACTATGGAACCCGCGGATGTCTCGGATGGGTCTGGAGCCTCTGTGCAGGCACCGGTTTCCGAGGGTGTATTCAGGCCTACGGACTTGCATATTAAACCGACGCCTCCTTTAATTAGGCCTAAATCTTGATCCATGCCTAAAAAAAAAACGCCCAGGCCACATGCTCGGGCCTCAATGCCTAAAAAAACAACAGGGTTGCTGTTAATGCGTCTGTGCTCAGAGGGTATGTTTGGTTTAAGGTGCAATCTTTGCCTGATCATGTTAAAGCTAAATTGTTGGATGCTCCTTTTAAATCAGGACCGCCTGTTTGGCAACAAGGCTGAGGCTGAGTAAGTTCTTGAAAAGATGGAAGGTAAAGCTAAATCTATGCAAACTACTAAAGATGTTTACAAGTTCAGCCTCCTAGATTTAGTAGGCACTGGCCCTCTTAAGAATTGGTCCTTTCCAAACCCTTCCAGGTTTTAAGCCAAACCCAGACACAGCAGAAACCCCAGGTTTCAGTTCCAGGCGACACTCTAAGCAGTGGGGGGCTTCAACTTACAAATCTTGGGATGACTCCCCCTTTGGTCAACTGTCTCAATGACTTCCTTTTAAAATTTCCAAGCACTTAACTGACTGCCCCTTTGGGGGGAAAGATTGCTCTTCATGCAAAGAATTCGGAACTCATTACCCAGGACAGATGGTTTTTAAATAGTGTCCCAGGGATACAGATTTCACTTCCACACTTTGCCAACACCAAGCAGGTGACCAGACCTACCCCCAAATCAGTTGGCAGTGGCCCAAAAACAAGTACTTTCTCTCTCAAGCATGGGAGCTATTCAGCTGCTGGTACCAGAAAAGGGACAAGTTTTCTACTCTATACTTTTCCTGGTACCCAGAAAAGACCATTCATAGCGTCATCTCCTAACACCTTTTTGGAGATTCCAAAATTCAAGATGCTGACTCTCCACCATTTACTTCCTATGCTAGGCAAAGCTGGACGATTGTCTAATTCAGAGAGAACGCCAGGACATATGTTTGAATCATCAGACCTTTTTACAAAGGGTTTTAACTTGTCTGGGGTACACCATAAATGAAAAAAATCACACCTGGTACCCTGTCAAACTACAGTTCTGGGAGCAAGCTTGAGTAAAACTTTCCAGATGGCTTACCTCACGCCAGAGAAGCAAATTAATTTGACAGCCTACTTCAAACAAGTGGCCACAAAAACCCTGCTATCTGCAAGACAAATACTGCAAGCCTTGGGGTTCATGGCCTCCTGCATTCTTCTAATTCCATATGCAAGACTGCATATGAGGAAACTGCAGTAACTAAAAAGCCTATGGTGTCAACATTCTCAAGACCTGGAAACAATGAATGTTCATAGTGTTTCACTGTTGCAGTCATTACAACTGGGTTATCCTGCTGGCAGGTTACCTGCGGTCGGCCTGAGTTCCAAAGTCTAGGTCTGGCGTTGGCTGCTTTTGCCTCTTCCCTGACAGTGCGCCAGGGGTATAAAAGATGCAGCTCTCGCCATTTTCTTCAGTCTTTCTTGCCGTGTGGTGCCCGAAGCAAAAGCAGTTCGCAAGTGCCAGTCGGCTGACTCCTGAAGTCTTCAAATTCGAATTTCAGATCCAAAGTCTTCATTAAAGCAAAGTACCCTGTTGGGGAAACTTTTTTTTTTTTTTCTTGCTCCAGACCGATGTCAGAAAAAGTTAATAACTGTATTTCTTGTTAGAAGCAAATACCTCCTAAGGATTTTTATTCTTACTGTATTCCTTGCCTAGGCCCTGACCATTCTGTTGCTAGTTGTCTTTTGTGCCAGATTTAACCAACGCACTATTAAGCGTCTGTACGATTTTGCATTTCATTACTTTGGCAGAAGATTTAATTGTATAATGCTGTTGGATCAGCAGACTACTGGAGTTTACAAAAAACGAAAAGAAAAAGGACGGGCATCTGAGATCCAAAACAGACTAGGCTTCTTCTAGGCCTGTCGCCGGTTCAGTGAGGCGCTTTCGCAGCTCCTGACGCCAGATAAGAGCCACAGGCCGCTTCCAACTCCCACGTGGTGACGACTTGGCCTCTGGAAACTCAAGGTATTGGACACTCTGAAATCATTCCCTCAGATGGGTCCGGAGCCGCTGAGCAGGCATCTGCTTCTGAGTGTTTTCAGGCTTTTACAGTTTTATATGTAAAACCTACTTCAGCTATAAAGGCAAAGACTAAAGCAGCTCTAAAGACAAAGAAACAAGTGCAGCATTCACCTGGACAGGCCTCCATGCCTAAAAAAACAGGTGCTTAAAATGGCCGAAGACCTTATTACTTGATCAGGGGTTCCCACCCCCCTCCTGAAAAGAGGCCTAGGCAAGAGAATATGAATCTTTAGACCAGGTTTCCATTTCCTCAGATTCCTCCTCTGAACAATATTACTCTATTCCTCCCTATGCGGATTCTGATGCTGAAGAATCTATTCCTTCAGCCTCTCCTCCTGAGGATTATTCTTTTGGGGAAACGCTGCATACTATGAGGGATTATTTCTACTGGGAGAGCCAAGACTACTCAGAATCCAAGAAAAGGCTCAGATTTCCTTTTATTGCCCCTCTTTACCACCAGCTCCGGTTAAGCCAGACAGTTATTACAGGGTTCCTGATTCACATAAATTTCTCTAAGAACCCTGCAGAAGACCCTGAAACCATCTCTCAGGGTCCCAAAGGGGTCAAGGCTTCTACTGCAAAGAACCCTATCCCCTCTGATAGGGATTCTAGAGCCCTAGACAGATGGGGCAAAAAGATTTATACCTCTGCTACCTTGGCTCTAAGAGCTAGAGGGCAAACTTGAGGCTCCTACAGAGGACGTCAATGGCAGCCTCCGAATCAGACAGGTGGGGCAGGACCTTCCACTGCTCCGCCAGGACAATCTCTGACTTGACTTTGACTCGCCATCTAGGGCTCAATTAGAAGCACCTTTGGGCGGAAAATTATCTTTATTCTCACAAAATTGGCACAATATTACAAAGGACAAATGGATACTGGAGATAATAAAGGATACAGATTCCATTTTCATACACTGCCAACAAGACCTGGCAGGCCAAACCTGCCACCAAATCAAAGGGCAGAGGCACTCAAACAAATAACAAACCTACTTCAAATAAGAGCAATAGAAAAGGTTCCTTCTGCAGAACAAGGACAAGGATTTTATTCAAGACTGTTCCTTGTTCCAAGAAAAGAAAAACAATGGAGACCCATTCTGGACTTGTCCGCACTGAATACTTACCTTATTGTGCCAGAATTCAAAATGCTGACTTTACAGCAACTCCTTCCCATGCTGGGCAAGGGGTCTTGGCTGGTAACTCTGGACGTCAAGAACATAGTATAGTTGTGTACACTTACACTTACCATAAATGTAATGTTAGAGTGTATTCACTGTTGCAGTCCAGGATGTCCTTCAAGGATGCATCTGCAGTCCTTACAAATGGGTTGTCCTGGCCTCAGGCAGCCCTTCGGACGGCCGGATTCCAAAGTCTGGGTCTGACCTCGGCTGATGTCGCACTTCACCCGACGTCATAGCTGCAGTTCAGCGGGTATAAAGGCATCAGCCGACGCCATTTTCCCCAGTCTTTCTTGCCGCGTGGCGCCCGAAGCAGAAGCTGTTCGCAAGTGCCGGTCGGTCAGAACCAGAGATTACTACTACCGAAGACTTCTAAAAAGCTAAGTACCCCGTTGGGGACTCTTTCTTGCCTCAGCCGATGTCAGAAAAAGTGAATAACTGTTTAACTTGTGGGAAACAAATACCTCATAAAGATTTCCACTCTTACTGCCTACCTTGTTTAGGCCCAGACCACGACGTAGCAGCTTGTCTAGCCTGTGCTTCTTTCAACCGACGGACGCTTAGACGTCAGTCTGAATTTGCTGAGGAGTTTTTCGGCTCCGCTTTTGCTTACAATATGCCGTCGGAAACTCCGACTTCGCGATTAACAAAAAAGCGCAAGGAAAAGGACCAACACTCGCGGTCCGGTTTCTGCCAAAACCGCGGTTGTCAACCGCGAGTGTCTCTTTCGGCTGAAACAGAGTCCACGGTTCTTCCTTCGGCTGAAAGCTTACCTCCTACTGAGGCCTCATCCAGCATGGCTGAATCTGCTACTGAAATCCCACCTGCTCTTGCAGGTTCACAGGATTTATCTGATACTATACCTTTAGATATATCTACTCCTGCACGTGGAGCTGCTAGGCCCCCTGCATCCATGTCGATTAAGGCCTTTGCCAGGGCTAAAGCAGCCAAATCTACCAAAACTGTGCCTGCTAAGACCCCCTCTCACAGGCCTAGCTCTAGTTCTCAAATGCTTAGTCTAGCAGAGGATCTCATTTCTTTGATCCGGGGATCCCAACCTCACCCTGACAGGGCCTCTCACCCACCTCCAGAGAAGAGGCCTAGAGCCGAGCCCCCTGAGCCAGTTTCTTCAGATTACTCCTCTGATGATTCAGATAATACAAACCCTCCAGAGGGCCCTTATTCTCCTTATGAGGACTCTGATGCAGAAGACTCCATTCCTTCTGCCTCTCCGCCTGAGGAATTTTCTTTTGGGGAAACCTTGCATGCTATGAGGGAACAATTTTAATGGCAGGGCCAGGATTTTTCAGACTCTAGGAAAAGGCTTAGGACCTTTTTGCATTTGCCACAGCATAGGCCTTTAGCCATTCCTCCAGTACTCACTGTTGTGGATGATGCATTTAATGATGCTTGTACTGCTCCTGATTCTCTTCCTCCGGCCCCTGCTAAGCCCGACAGGTACTACAGGGTTCCGGACACACATTATCATTTATATAAGGCTCCTTTTGCAGATCCTGAAACTATCTCCCAGGGACCCAAGGCTGTAGCAGCTACCTCTGCCAGAAACCCCCTACCCTCTGAAAGGGAATCTAGGGCCTTAGAGAGATGGGGTAAAAAAGTTTACACTTCTGCTACTCTTTCGGCTAGGGCCTTAAACTGTCAATTCCACATGATTCAGTATCAGGAATTTGTTAGATCAGTTAACTAAACTGTCCGTCTGAACCATTAGACAAAAAATCTGTTCAGGAAATGGTACATAACATTCAGCAGGTCAGTAATCATTCTTTAAAATGTGGCTATGATGCACTGGAGGCTTCCTTTAGATCAGCTATGACTGGTACAGTGATCAGAAGGCATGCATGGTTAAAAGAGCAGTCCTTACCAGACCATGTTAAATCAAAGCTCCTAGATGCTCCCATGGATAAGCTCAATTTGTTTGGCTCCCCTGCACAGCAGGTGCTGAAGAAGGTGGAAGAGAAAGCAAAATCTGTCCAGACAGTCAAGGATTTCTTACAGGTCCAGCCTCCAAGGTTTAGTAGGAACTGGCCTTCCAAGAATTGGTCCTTTCCAGACACCTCCAGAGCTCAGAGAGGCAGGAATAGGCGCCCAAGAGGCAGGGGTCAATCCAGAGGTGCCTACAGGGGACGTCAGTGGCAGCCTAACAACCAGCAAAGTACTGCCACAGATCCAGCCACCACCACTTCCACAGGACAATCACAGTGACTTGGCTCTGACCGCCTACCAGGGAACAACTAGAAGCACCCTTATTCGGAAAGCTAGCCTTATTTTCAGTAAACTGGTATCGCATCACAGGAGACAAATGGATTTTACCGACAATAGACCAAGGTTACAGGTTTCACTTCCATACTCTAGGGAATGCCAAGCCTACCTCCAAATCAGAAGACAAAAGCTCTAGAACAAATACACCACTTACTAAGGATGAGAGCTATAGAAAGGGCAAGGATTTTACTCCAGACTTTTCCTGGTACCAAGAAAAGAAAACCAATGGAGACCTATTCTCGACCTGTCCGCTCTAAACACATACCTCATTGTTCCAAAATTCAAAATGCTGACCCTACAGCAGCTTCTTCCCGTGCTGGGCAAGGAGTCTTGGCTGGTAACTCTAGATCTCAAGGAGGCATACCTGCACGTCCCCATACGACCAAATTGCAGAAGATACCTCAGATTTCTTGCAGGATCAGAGCATTATCAATTCTCAGCATTGCCCTTTGGCTTATCTACTGCGCCCAGAGTATTCACGAAATGCCTGGCATCAGTAATTGCTCATTGCAGGCTTCAGGGAATTCAAATTTACCCTTACCTGGACGACTGCCTGTTACAAGCTGACAACAAAAACAAATTAGAAAAAGATTTGAAAAAGGTCATTCATCTACTGCAAGCCCTGGGATACACAGTCAATATAAAAAAGTCAAGGCTGATACCATCCCAAAGGATAACTTTCTTGGGTGCAGAGCTGGACACATCAAATCAAATGGCATCCCTCACAGCAGAAAAACAGAAGCACCTTCCTCTCTATTTCATGGCACTAACAAAGCAGAACCAGCTAACAGCAAGGAAAGTCCTGCAAGCCCTGGGTTACATGGCATCCTGCATAATATTGATTCCACATGCCAGACTACATATGAGAAAGTTACAATGGTACCTAAGGAATTTATGGTCTCAGCACAAGCACAGCCTAGAAACCCAAATTCCAATAATTCCATGCCTGAAGCAAGAATTCCAATGGTGGGCTCAGGCCTGTCAATCGAACAAAGGGCTGCCCTTCCACAGCACTCAACCAAGCCAGACTATCACAACGGACACCTCAGACCTCGGTTGGGGGGCACACATGCTGGACAAGTGCATACAAGGCTTATGGACTCGAGACAAGCTGAACCTACACATAAATCAAAAGGAGATGCTGGCAGTAAAACTGGCAATTCAGACATTCAGACCATTTCTTCGACAGGGTCAATTGCTGATAAGGACGGACAACACCACAGTTGTGGTACATCAACAAACAGGGAGGCACACATTCATACCCACTATGACGGATGGCAATGGACCTCTGGAATGGGGCCCTGAGCTTCAACATTCAGTTACAAGCAATATTTGTACCAGGAAAAGAAAATACACTAGCAGACATCCTAAGCAGAACTACCACGGATGCCCACGAATGGATGTTAAATCCAGACATCTTCAAATCCATTACAGAGAAATGGGGGCTTCCAGAAATAGACTTATTCGCATCCCCACACAACCTCCAATTGAAAAAATTCTGCATGAGGGCATACCACCCACTTGCTTGGAAGGTGGACTCCCTATCTTTCAGTTGGAAAAACCTGACAGCATATGCATTCCCACCTCTTCCTTTGATGCACAAGGTGCTATTGAAGATCAAAGAAGACCGTCCAAGGATCATCCTGATAGCTCCAGACTGGCCGAGGCAGCATTGGTACCCATTACTGAGGAGCATGTCTCGGGAACAAATATGGCCTCTGCCCCTAGTTCCCTTACTGTTAACACAGAACAACTTCAAAACCCTGCATCCAAACCTGAAAACACTGCAGCTGGCTGCCTGGAACATTGCATAAGACAAAATAACCCAGATTTATCTCAAAGGGTTAAAGACATTATCTTGGAGGCTCGCAGACCCTCAACAAGAAAAACTTATTCAGCAAAATGGAAAAGATATATCATTTGGAGTGCAACAAAAGGAGTAGATGCATCATTGGCAAACATAGCTAACATCCTGGAATATTTAGCAGAGCTTTTCCACAATGGTCTGTCTTACTCCTCCATTAAGATTCATGCATCAGCAATTTCAGCAGAATACAACATGGATCCTCCAGTCTTCTCAACCTCTACTCAGACAGTTTCTCAGAGGAATTAAAAATGTAAAACCACCAAGGAAACCACCATTGCCTACATGGGACTTTAACTTTGTGTTAGAAAAGTTAACACTCCCCCCTTTTGAACCAGCAGCAACAGCAGAATTACAGTACTTATCTTGGAAGACTGCATTCCTGCTTGCAATCACTTCAGCTAGAAGGGTTTCTGAATTACAGGCATTAATGGCAGTACAGCCCTTCCTTATCTTCCATCAGGATAGTGTCCATGAGAACTAATCCTACCTTTATGCCAAAAGTGGTCTCCAGAGTATCTTTAAACCAAGCAATACACCTACCAACATTCTTCCCCAATCCACAGAACAGGGGGGAAAGATTGCTGCATACCTTGGATGTACACAGACAATTGCGCTACTACCTGGACAGAACCAAGAACTATAGAAAAACTGACCAGCTTCTGGTAGCATATGCCACAGGAATGGAAGGAAAAGCAATTTCAAAACAATCTCAAAATGGATAGGAAATTGCATTAGATTTTGTTACACTTTTCATGGAAAGGCAACTCCAGAAAACATCAGACCTCATTCCACAAGGGCTACAGCCACTACTACAGCTTTCTTACGAGGAGTGGCTACCAAAGACATTTTAGAGGCTGCTACTTGGAGCTCCGTGCATACATTTGCCAAGCATTATAATCTGCCTTTATACTCCAGATCCCGAGCAGGTTTTGCCACTGCTGTTTTGCAAGGGATCTTAACTACACCATAAACTTAGTGCCTCCTTAGTGCCTCCTCCCCCAGTTTGGCTATGGTATTCTACCCATTTGTAAGGACTGCAGATGCATCCTTGAAGGACATAGTACAGTTTTGTACCTACCATAAATGTAGATGTCGGAGAGGTATGCATCTGCAGTCAGGATTACCCACCCTCCTTCCCCTCTGTGGTACTCCTAGGGTATTTGCCCATCTTGTAGCTAGCTGGGGGAAACTATTATGGTGTATTTGTTTGTATATATGTATATACATGTTTATTTCTATTTGCTCTCTATTGTTTGGAAACATTTGCATTTATCCAAATTTAGCCTTCCTAGAGGGCACCTGGCATCTGGGGCAAGAAACACTGAGGAAAATGGCGTCGGCTGATGCCTTTATACCCGCTGAACTGCAGCTATGACGTCGGGTGAAGTGCGACATCAGCCGAGGCCAGACCCAGACTTTGGAATCCGGCCGACCGAAGGGCTGCCTGAGGCCAGGACAACCCATTTGTAAGGACTGCAGATGCATACCTCTCGTACATCTACATTTATGGTAGGTACAAAACTGTACTTTGCCCACCTGCCATCCCCCTTATTTTTGCTGGAAATTATCTTTATTTCTCTAATCTATACAGCCTAGATGGTGTATTTGCTTAGAGGAAGGTATGTATGTTTTATTTACCTAATTTTAACCAACCCTGGGGGCACCTGACATCTGGTGCTAGAAAAGTAAAATGGCGTCTGCTGCATCTTTTATACCCCTGACGACCTAACCTCAGGGAAGAGGTGACTGCAACCAACGCAGGACCCAAGACTTTGGAATTCAGGCAGACTGAGGGCAACCTGCCAGCAGGATAACCCAAATGTAATGACTGCAACAGTGAATACACTCTTAACATCTACATTTAGTGTACACAACTGTACTGTCTACTGCTTTCACCTTTACCATAAATTCAAATTATGGCACAATAATCTCCCTTGACCCTTCTACAAAACTATTGGATGTCATCATAATCTAAAATTCGACCTACATGTTAACCAAACTATCAAAACCATCAATAAACTAGGGTCACTTTACAGAATAAAAGCCTTCCTAACCCCTCGAGCTAAAATTGCCATAGCTCGCGCTCACCTTCTTTCAACCCTTCTGTATACATCCCCTCTACTCTCTAATTTAAACAAGACTGTCTTTAAACTCTCAATGTTGCTACAACTACATTGCCAGGTTTACCACTGGGCTGCCTTTTAGGACACATCATTGCATCAATCTAAATCAAAAACAAAGGCGGAATAATGAATTTAAATTGGTTCAATTATCTAGTCCTTTAAGGCATGGTTAGCTGGGTAATGTCTGAGGAAGTACGTAAGAATTTTTGTACGAAAGCGCTCAGTTTGTGTGGTTTTACCTTTCCGCCTTTGGTACAACTTGAACTGTAAAAACAGCTTGGGTGGGTTGAACTACCCAGCCTAATCCAGTATAATCAACTGATTATGGCCTATAAAATCCTCTAATCCGGGCAATACTCCTGCACTTAAATATCACCCACTATAACAATCCTAGACCGCTTTGATCCTCAAACTACTAATTCAGACTAGCAAAATTAAAAACAGCCGGTTACTCTCTTTGCAAACTCTAAGTAGTCCCTGGAACTTTCTTCCAGCTGATATTGCTTTACTTTTCTACCTTAGGTCAATTTAAAACTCTCAACATGTCACTTAACTGGCTATGTCAATGCATCAAGCCTGGCTAACACTCTCTAGAATGTGTGCAAATCTGTTAACCAGTTTACTGTTTAATTTAATCCTGACTTATGCTCTGGGTTAACTCTAACCTGTGGAACTTGTTTAACTTGCTTACTTAATGTAATTACTGTAATATGATCATGTAATGCTGTTTGCTTACTCTTGGAACTTTCTCCCCGGGCCTCCGCTGAAAATGGACATGCATCCAGTCGGACTATCCCAGTCAACAAATGTGTAAAAAAAAAAAAAATCTACATATCAAGCAAAAAGAAATGCTAGCTGTACAGAATGCTCTGACAGCCTTCAAGGACTACCTTCATCCAGGATAAGACGGACAACACCACGGTTATGTGGTACATAAGCAGGAGGTACACATTCCTACCCCCTCTGCAGACTAGCCATGGCATTGTGGAACACTGCCTTAAGCTACCAAGTACAACTGCAAGCTCAGTTCCTGCCAGGAAAGCTGAGTATTCTGGCAGACGAACTAAGCAGAAATCTCATGAACCCACACAAATGGAAACTACAGATTTTCAATATGTTGACAAGCAAATGGGGCAGCCCAGACCGTCTTTTTGCCTCACCCCAGAACTACCAGTTTGCACAAGAGCTCCTCACAAAAAAGTCTGGAAGGTGGATGCTCTTTCAGCTGGAAAAACCTATAAGTTCTGCTAAAAGTCAAACAGGACAAATGAAAAATGATTTTGATTGCTCCAGACTGGCCATGCCAGCACTCGTACCCACTCCTGCTCAGTGTCACAAATTTCTCCTTGGCACCTGCCTCAGACATCGACCTTACTGTCTCAGCAGGAGAATCAAATCCTGCACCCTCTGCTCCCAACATTGAATCCTGCAGCTTGGCTAATCACTTAAATTCCCCCTTGGCATCCCTCAGCAAACCTGTGATGGATGTCATTTTGGAAGTGAGAAGGCCTAGTACTAGAAAATCTTATGCTAACAAATGGAAAAGATTCTGTGCCTGGAATCCAATCTCAAGGTATGAGCACAGCTGCGCTCAATTTACCTTAGATTTTGCAATACTTGGATGCTTCACAAGGGCCTGTCTTTTTTTTTTTTTTTTTTTTTCTCCATTAAAATCCATGCCTCAGCCATGTCAGCTCATTACAACACAAAACCTCCCCTCTTCTCTCATCCTCTGCTCAAGCAGTAACTCGGAGGGGCCAGACCACCCAGAGCTCCAATCCCTGCCTGGGACCTTAACTTTGTATTGGAGAAACTCACTCCACCTCCTTTCAAACCAGCTGCTACTGCAGACTTAAAATTTCTTTCAACTGCCTTCTTTCTTGGAAAACTGCCTTCCTTTTAGCAATCACTTCAGCTAGAAGGCTTTCTGAATTACAGGCCCTTATGGCAGTGGAGCCTTTCATCATCTTTCATGCGGACAGGGTGTCACTCGGGACCAATCCATCCTTCATGCCCAAGGTGGTATCCAGTGTGGCTCTTAATCAGTCCATTCATTTGCCAGCTTTCTTTCCCAATCCACAGAACAAGGGAGAGCGGATTCTGCATTCATTGGATGCACACAGACAATTTAGATTCTACTTGGACAGGACTAAATCTCGAGAAAATCTGAACTGCTGGTAGCATTTGCTGCAGGGGCAGAGGGAAAGGCTATTTCAAAACAATTTCTAAATGGATGTCATATGCATTAATTTCTGCTATAAGCACCATGGAAAACCTATTCCCCCAGGGAATCGGATCTCATTCCACCAGGGCTGCATCTACTTTTACGGCCTTCCTCAGAGGTGCACCTACCAGGGATATTCTAGAAGCTGCTACCTGGAGTTCAGTTCATACTTTCACCAAGCATTGTCACTTACCAATTTACTCTAAATCCAGAGCTAACATTGCCACTGCTGATTTATCTTCGTGTTTCACTGTTGTAGTCATTACATTTGGGTAATCTGCTGGCAAGGTTGCCCTCAGTTGGCTTGAATAAGTCTTTGGTCCTGCGTCTGTTGCGGACTCCTCTTCTATGACGTCAGGGGTATAAAACCTGTAGCAGATGCCATTTTAGTCTGTCTTTCTTGCCGCATGGTGCCCGAAGCAAGTGCCGGTCGGCCGACTCCTGAAATTTTCATTTTCAAGTTTCAGAACCAAAGTCTTCAACCTAAAGGCAAGTACCCCGTTGGGGAAACTTTCTTTCTGCTTACCGATGTCAGTAAAAGTTAATTGCATTACTTGTGGGAAGCAAATACCTCAAGGATTTTTATTTGTACTGTATTCCTTGCCTAGGCCCTGACCACAACGTGCCTTGCTGTCTGTGCTAAATTTAACCAATGCACTATTAAGCGTCTGTATGTTTTTGTTCCAAATACTTTGGCTCCAGATTTAACTATCCTGAAATGTCATCTGTTAGCAATCAGACTACCGGAATTGACAAAAAAACAGACTGTCTAGGTCCAAAACAGAGTAAGCTAAGCCAGTCGCCGGTTTGCCGGTACTCAGTGAGGTGCTTTCACAGCCCCTGATGCCCGCTACTTTTGATTCGCAGGCCTCTACAGAGACCCATTCGGAGTCCAGTATGCCGCGAGATTCTTCAAGTATTGAACCCGTGGATGTCTCTCCCTTGGATGGGTCCGGAGCCGCTGAGCAGGCACCAGCTTCTGAGGGTGTTTTCAGGCCTAAAGACTTGTATATTAAACACACCATCAAAAACAAGGCCAAAACCAAGTCTAAAACACCAACACATGACCACGTGTTCAGGCCCCTATGCCTAAAAAATGATCAAAATGGCGGATTTAATTACCTTTATCAGGGGTTCCCAATCCCCCCCTGCTAAGAGGCCTAGGCAAGGCACTGATTATGAATCTTCAGATCAGGTTTCCATTTCTTCTGATCAGGCGTTTTCTGTTCCCCCTTATGAGGACTCTGATGCAGAAGAATCCATCCCTTCTGCTTCTACTCCTGAGGATTTTTCTTTTGGTGGAACTTTGCTTACCTTAAGGGAATATTTTCATTGGGAGAGTCAGGATTTTTAGAATCCAAAAAGAGGCTTAGGGATTTTCTTCCTCAGCATAGGCCTTTGGCTATACCTCCTGTTTTAGACATTGTTGATTTCTCAGAATCCAGCATTGCTCCTGATTCCCTGCCCTCCGGCTTCTAGTAAGCCAGACCGATATTACAGGGTTCCCGACTCCCACAAGTTTCTTTTCAAAAATCCTACTGCTGACCCTGAAACAATTTCTCAGGGTCCCAAGGGTGTTAAGGCTTCTACTGCTAAAAATCCTACCCCTTTTGATGGAGACTCCAGGGCGCTGGATAGATGGGGTGAGAAGGTTTATACATCTGCAACCCTGGCAATCGGGGCTTTAAACTGCCAATTTCATGTGCTTAAATATCAACAGCATGTCATGGGCATACTTAAACAGAAAATGTTGATTTCTGTGTGGAAAATAGTTAGATTTATTGCATTTAGCCAAGCAATTTGGAAAGCATTATTTGCAATGTGGTTTTGATTCCTTGGAGGCCTCTTGCAGGGCCGCCGTAACTATCTGTGATGAGGCATGCGTGGCTTGGAGCAAAATCTGCATGATCATGTTAAAGCTAAATTGTTGGATGCTCCTTTAC
>NC_056735.1:630553966-630718966 GCF_019279795.1 Protopterus annectens | reverse complement strand
GGTAAGACAGGTGATTGAGCTGAAATTCACTTGGCTTCCTTTTGTGCTACACATATAGGTGAAACTCTAAATGTTCTGGGTGGGCGAGGAAACTGGCTTGCTAATCTGCCTGCTTCTAATTCCTTATTGAGCCTTGCCTTAATGCCTTTGTTCTTCTGCAGACTTCATGTTCTTAGCAGTACCCTAGGTAGAGATTGAAAAGTATGTTTTTGCTTTGTTCCCATCCTTTTTAATCCTTGTCCAGGACAGCTCAGCCCACCTTAACCCTCCTGACATGCCTCTGACAAATGACTGCTTGCTGCGACTGGCTTGCCAGCAGTTGTTCCATCCCGTCCCGTCAGAGCTCTGTGGCACACACTGAGCAGATCCAGAACACAGGCCCACATATTAATGCTTTACAGGGATGTATTCCCGGACATTGTGGAATACCCAACTGGTGGACAAATAGATTTGTCTTCCCTCTGAACAAATAGCTTCCAACATTCTTTGCCAGAGAACCACATCTTCGGACATGGAGTCAGTCTCTTGGAATGACTGGTAGGGGAGGATATGAATTTCCACTTCCAAAAGTCCTGCTGAAAATTTGACAGGGCAAGCCAGTCTTTAGTGCCATCTTGGCCAAGATGGCACTAATTTCCCCTTCTACTTGGCCAAGGGCAATTGGCACAAGTTGCCACAGAATGGACTTCACACAGAACAAGGGCTCACTCATACACTTATATTTAGAAACTGTCCAACTGACCCTGTGGGTGATGGAGCCCTTGTCCCTTTCAGAGACTTTTCTGAGGATGTGCTGAAAGTCCTGCAGGAGGCCAGGAAACCCAGTACCAGAAAGTCTTTCTTTTCCAAGTGGAAGAGGTTTTCACTTGGTCTTGCTAGAAACCAGGACCCGCTTATGGCAGATCCCCCTGTCATTCTGTTGTGTGAATTGCTTAATGCAGACTTTGCTTACTCCTCCATAAAAGCACATTTGTCATCTATCTGCTTGTCTGCCACTTTCTCCTCCTTTAGCTTCCAGGTGCAAACCATTCCTTAAAAGCATCCTATACACCAGACCTCCCAGGAGACCTGTTGCTCCCCACTGGGACCTTCTCTTGTGCTAGAGAAACTGATTAGTGCCTTTTTTGCTAGCCTGAGCTAGCTTCCTCAAACACTACTTGAGAACTGTTCTCCCTGTGACCATGTCTCCCAGGCAGGTATTGGAATTACAAGCCCTTGTGGCTTCTCTTTCCACTATGACAGGGTTTCCCTTTAGATTAACCCTTCATTGTCCTTAAGCCAGGCCATTCATCTCCCTACTTTATTTCCCTTTCATCAGAACAGTAGTGAGAGAATGCTACAAACACTTGATGTACACGGATATCTCAGGTTTTATCTGCAGAAGATTAGACCAGCTGTGCCATTCCACCCCAGGTCTCTGGGATTGCCTGTGTCCCAACAGGCCATTTTGCTATGCCCACAGTGATAAAGCCCATCCTGGCTCACTCTACAAGGGCAGTGTCTTCCTCTGGGGGGCATAACTCCATGCTAGAAGCATCTGTCTTGGACATCTGTCCACACTTTCACAAAACATGAGCTAGATTCTACCTCCAGATCCAGGGTAGGGTTTGCCAGGGCCATTCTCAAAGGATTCCTGGAAAGATGTTCTTCGTCTTCACTTGCTGCAGTCTTTAGAGGAAGGCCAAGTTCAGCTTGCCAGTCAGTCTTCTGTGGATCTTGATTCACAGTGTGGATAGATTACTTGAAGACAGTTTCCACTCTGGGGATTAGTTGGTTTGAGATGTGGATTTTCATGTACTTATTCCTCCATGAGGGAGGATTTTTCAACTCTGAGTGGAAGATTCTTCGAGGGAGCTTCATAGTTGGGAATTCTTCATTTGCTTTACTAGCACCTTAGCTGGAGATCCTTTGATGAATTCCCCTTCTCCATCCCTGCAGAGATTTCTCCTCCTTTGTTTTGTAGATACCTGCTCCTGTTAAGAGGCTGCCATGAATGTGGTGCCCTTGAGCTCTGCTCCATTTAAGCAAGCCTGGTGTTTCTCTCCAGAAACTGTTTCTTGTTAGCCTAAAGGTGTTACAAAGCTTCTTGAAACTAATATAAGGTACCCTAAAGGTGTTATAGGTGGGCTTTGGATAAGTGTACTGTAAAAGTAAAGAGGCAAGGGTTTGAAGCCATGAGGCGAGATGCTGATTTTCATGTGCTGCTAGAGGGCCTTGTGAAATGTAAGGTAATTTAAATGCTAGGTGGAAATAATGTGAATCTTAATTGAGTGTAAAGAATCTGAGGTTTAAATTTTGGTGTCTTCTTTGGAGGAAGGCATTCTTTCCCATTTGCCGTAACTCTTTGTTCAGTGTAGTTTTGGGTGGCTGTGACCTTTTCGAGGGTGGTTGCTTGGCTGTTCTGTTCTAATAGACAATTTGTGGAGCATGAGACCAGGATAGATGTATTTGTTTAATACAGTCTGATGATGCTTTTTATAGAAAATGTAGGAAGCAGCATTAAAAGAAATGGATCTTTAAAGTAAATTTTATGCAGCCTATTAAAGTTTTAGAAGTGCTTTACTAAGTGATTAAGAGTATCCTGCTAAAGGTAAACATATCCTGCTTATGGTTCCCCAGTCTGGTAGTCTATGTAGCATTAGTGAAAATTTAGGCCTAGATCAAATTTAGGCCCTGACTAGACAAGGACAGTGAGGCAGGGGCTCTTTTTCCTCTGGCAGTGGTCAGTGTAGAACCAGCTGAGTCTAGGCAGTCACTATGGTCCCAGGCTTGGGTTGGCAGACTCTTCAGAGAGCCTTCCTGAAGCAGACTTGAGAAAATCAAAAGACAATTGGGTGTTGGATACTCAAGACAGATGGGTGCTGGATTAGATCCACACAATTTCCAATTCATGCTTTCCACAGATGTTGCCAGATGTTAAAGAATCACATCTCCGAGGCTCTCAAGCAAGCTCACCATTGCTATTCAGTAGTAATTCAGGTCAGTTAGGTTATTCAAAGGGTCTTGGTTTTATTCTCGTTCAGAAGGAGTCTCAAAGAAGTCTATTGTGGAGACCTCCAAGGTTATCTATCAGATTGGATTTATCTGGACCTCAACACTTTCAAGACACTGACGAAGACAGCAACTGTTACCTCTATATCACAGGATACCTCTGGACAAGGATCACTTCTCATAACTTCAGATAACATGTAAGCATACAGTGCTAGAGATTATCTTGTGTGTTTACTTGAGTTTCTGCTGGCAGGATTTTTAAATGGTGACTTCTGCATTTGCCCTTTGGCTTATTGCGCCTGGAGTATTCACAAAGAAAGTAGCTCAGTTCAGTGAACTTACTTTGAGGCTTCAAGGCATTCAAATTTATCCTTACTTGGCTTGCCAGAAAAGGAACTTCTTCTAGACCACTTCTAATATATCAAAAATATGTCATAGCAGTGCTAAGATGCCTAGAGAGGTATTCTGTGTATCTCTAGTACCAGTCTAGTACCCTCTCAATCTAAGTACTTTTCTGGTGTGGTGTGATACTGAACAGCCAAGCCAGGCTGTACACTTTTAAGGACAAACAAAGAGTCTGTCCTTCAACTTCATCAACTATTCTACTGCTCGTGGCTACTGCATCCTTCAATCCTTCAATGCAAGGGCATTTTGTGTTCTGGTTGTATATTGGTGGCACAATGCTAACGCCAAACTGCATGGCTGGTCAAAAATGATCAACATGTATGTTCATGGCACTGCCAAGATAACAGCACTGCCATTCAAACAACACTGAGATTCAATCTCATCAGTGATTCATGCTCAGACTTGTCACCTTCACAAGGGACTCTTCATGGCCAGCCAGGCACAGATCAGAGAAGACGACAGATGCCTAATGAGGAAGAATGGATGGAATCTAAATGGAAACATCTAACAAGACAAGTGGCCTGGACAAGTGCAAACAAGACATAAGCAGGAGAACAAGATGGACCAGTCAGCAATGTCCAGTGGTATTGATGCCGTTAGCTCTTCAGGGCAGAGTCTTCTTCTGAACAACAACACAACTGTCATGTGGTACATCAACAAGCAGGGGGACACTGGACTTCCTCTCTGCATGCAAGCAATCACTTTACATGGGAGACTAGTTCAACCTGCAATGCACTTCAGGCAAGGTTTAAGCCAGGAGCAGTTTTCTCCAGAACCCCATGTATTTAAGCAGACAAATCCATGGATCCCCCCCAGTGAAAACTGGATCTCATCTTCTTCAGAGATTTGACAGTGTCATGGGGTCAGAGAACCATAGATTAATAGAGCTTCTCTCTCCACTAAACCACCAGCTGCCAAGGCAAAGAGGGTTTTCATAGCAGCAGTGAATTGGAAAGTGGATGCTCTGTCTTTTCTTGGAATGGACCTTCAGTTCTATGCCTTTTCAACCTCCTTTCTTCTTCTAAAGGTATTACTAGGACGACAGGAGGGCGATGATTTTTTTTTTCCACTCCAGACCTCGCAAAACAACACTGGTATTAGTTTCTAAGGAGTCAAAGAAAAAGAAGCCTTTATAGATTCCAAAAACCATCTCATCTCTTATTCGATTCCTCATTCAATGTCAAGCTTCCTCAATCTCTTCTTCAATCAGCAGCTCACATCTCTTGATATTGAAGGTTGTCTCATCAGCTCAACAAACAAGTTTTAAATGTGATTATGGTAGATAGAAGGCCTAGTACTAGGAGAATAGGAGAGTGTACATGGAAATTTTTTTTTATTTTATAATGAAATTAAAAGCTGAATATTACAATTTGTCAGAGCCCAATGAATCTAACTTCTATCTGACTAATTGTTTGACAAAGGTTTGTCTTCTTCCATAAAGATTCATGCTGCAGCGTCTTTCAGATTTCTTGTCACTATGACCCACCTTTTTCTTTGTTTTACAGTTTGAAGTCAAAGCAGTTTTCTTAAGAATCAAAACCCACCGTAGGACCTCCACGTGAGCATAATCTCCCAATTTTGATCTCAATCAAAAACTTACTCTTGCTTCTACAGCTCCTGCTGAATTTGCTGAATTCTGGTTAAAGTCAGCTGCTGTGGAAGACATTTCTGCAATTAGGTGGCTATGTGGGGTGCAATTATGGCAGTAGAGCCCTTTTGATTTGGCACTTTGCAGGGGAGGATTTTCCATTTAATCAGGGTCTCATCACTCCCTAATTTTTCCTTCCTTTATACTTAAACCAGTTTTTGTGGCTGCCTTTCCCACTATTCAAACGCCCTCACGTTTTTTTTAATCCAAAAAATAAAGTACACTGATTTTGCACTTATTAGAGCAGGCACAATTTTATTATTATAGCAGCAGCTTACTAAGATTTTTTGTTTTTCTCAGCAGTTACTTGTTTCTTTTCTTTAAGTTCACAGGGCAGGCAGGTGTCAAAACATCATTGCATATTTTTAGGTGGATTTTGGAGCATTTTGCATTATTCCCCCATGGCAAAGGATTCCAGCTGGGCTACTGCCTCATCAACAGCATTTCTAAGCCCATTAACTGCATTTTTCTAAGGGGGTGGCACTAAAGAGGTTAGGCAGCTACTTGAGTTGCATTCATGCCTCTAGGCATCTCTAGGCATCTGTACCTGCTAAGATAGAGCTGGTTTAGAGCTGCTTTGGTACAGCCCTTTTACAAGGCTCCTTGTCAGCTCTTGTTTATTTGCCAGCCCTCTTACTCCCAGTCAGGACTGCAGCAAGGGAGACCAATTGTCAGGACTGTTAAGACTAAGACTAATGTAGTAGCCATAGATTGTACCTTTAGATCGTGAGGATTGCTATGACTTCCCTCCTTCCCTCTGTGTTTCCAGGGTGGTTGTGTAGGTGTTGTGTATATATATTTACATATATATTATATATATTGTATATTGTTTTTATTTTGCATGTTTTTGTTTAAGGACTTTTTGGGACTTGTCTTTCTGGGGCAAGAAAAGACTGGGGCGAGGAATGAAGTCATGCGATTAGTACCGGTCACGTACCTGTATACCAGCGCAGCGTCAGTGAACAGCCGCCAGCCTCATACTCTCTATTGGGACGGACTGGGACGGACTACTATACCAATTGTCAGGACTGCAGCAAGGGAATCCTCGAACATCTACATTTATGGTAGGTACAAAACTGTACTTTCCTCTGCCACCTCCATGTCTTTGTGTGGGATTTTGTATTCTCCCTCATATAAAAGAATACTGCAACAGAGGAACAGGACACAGATTAGTTGTGTAACTAGATGTCCTTTTCTGTGTTGCAGTATTCTCTCCCATCCTCCTCCTCCCCCACTTCGTTGTGGTGTTGGATCCTCTCTCCCTTGGACTGCCTCTGCACAACGCTTCAGTTCTGAGGATGGCACATGCGTACATCCCTCTTATGGCCTATGTAAGACATACCACACACCCTGCAGTATTAAGACTGTGCACTCCCTCCTGTAAATAGTGCAACAGAGGACATCTGTCATTATGGCAAGTTCTTACACCATTAATCTTTGCTGTTAGTTGTAGGAAAGATATACTAGCAGTACAGGGATTCCTTCTACCAACAAGGAGTAATGGTCTGGAGTGCTACAGGAGGGGTAGGGTGCCTTTTTAACCACTTTAGTATCCCTGTGAGCTTGCAGACAAAATGGGCAAGGCACTGCAGAAGTTGGCATTAATGAAGTTAAATCAAACATGTTTTCTTACTACTTCGGTTTAGAAGTGAAAATTACCATGTGCTTGGTGCACAAAGCTGTGGATGTAGCAGTGAGGGCATTGGGAGCCAATGTTCGGCATACCTGGCTATACCAGATTTTGCTGCAGACTTCATGGCATCCATCTGCTTTAATGGTACTAGCCCATTTGGGCTAATAAATCTGCAGGAGTGAGAAGAAAAGCAAAACTCTGCAGGTGTTGGTCCTGAGATGCATTGATTTTTATCCAAGAAAGTCTTGTTTGCTGCTGTTCATGTTGCAAAGTGTCTTGTCCTTTTTGAGTGGATACTTGCATAAAGACAAATAATTGGCGAAACCAACCACAAAATCTCTGAAGGCTTGTCTAACTGTTCTGCTGTGAAGGTTCTTGGAGTGGCTTTTGTCCGTCTTACTACGTGTAATCCTAATCCACCTGGATATGAGCAGTCATGTCCTAGGCCGTGAAACTGCTTTTCTCACCCTGCTGCAGACTCTTCCTTCATACTACTACACCCTGTTTAAAGGAGGGGAGAACGAACTTTGGTTTCCTCCTAAGGTTGAGGCCATCCATTTGGTTCCACCAGAGAGCAGCTGGTTGTGCTGAAATAAAAATACAGAATTTAAAAGCTGTAGGATTTTGCTGTGTGGTACATCAGCAGCCTCTTAAGTTTATTTTCAAACAAAGGCTGCAGATGCTGTCTGTGCAGGCTTGTTTGTCAATTGGAGGTTGGACACATTGTGTTGGTCCTTGAGGATAATTACTAATAAAAGCTGAAAGTTGTATGTTTTCTCTTGACTGTTGGGTTAAGTTTCCAACCCCTTGTCTTAACACAGATTTCCAGAGTGCAAGATGCATTCCTGTTGGGACGCCCCCTTGTCATTGTCCATCCTTGTCCCTCTTCTTTTTATTCATAGTTTTAAATACTGCCACTAAATCTGCATCTAGCATTTAATATGCCAACAACACTACTCTTATTTGCTCTGCTTTCACACCCCAAGAACTCCAGAATAAACTGCAGAAATGGTTTCTAGATACTGAAAGTTACCTAAATTAACTTCAACTCATCCTAAACCCAAGCAAAACAGCTAATAGTCTTCTCCAGTAGAAGTCTAAAGAAAACCCACCACTTCCCTCCATCTACTCCACTAATGGCACTATAATTGAACCATTTAACCAACCAAAGCTACTTGGGTTTATTGTGACACCAACATTTGATAAATACATCACTCAAGTTTATATCAAACTTGGTGCACTATATAGTGCCAAACCTTACCTTAAGCAAAACTCTAGACTAGCCACAGCCAGATCCCACCTCCTATCTACTCTCTCTCCTGTTTATTCTTGAACTTTCTTTAACCTGCACATGTCTGATTTACTTGGGTTTCCTGCTGTAGTAAAATAGCAAAACTTGCTGCTAATATACCCAGCAGGACCTGTAATTGCCCTGCACTCTCCAACCTAGTGCATCTAAATGCAAGCCCCAGGACCCTGAGATCGTATGAAACTTGTACTCAAGGTAACAGTCCCGTAATTTATTTGGTTTCCACTGTTTGCCTACTTTGTAGAAGAGGGAGTCACCAAATCCCAAGAGTATCCTAAACGGTCAGAGCTTCAAACAGATCCTAAAGTAATACCTTACTCAACAATGGCTTATGCTCCTGTAATACTCCTGGCTAGTTTGTCATGCCATCAGTCAACTTTTGTGCTATTGTATGGAGCTTTTCTCCAGGTCTCAGCTGAAAACTGGCTACTTGCCCAGCTGGACACTACCCAGGTAAATAGTTTTTTCCCATTTCCATGGTGATAGTCACCTTGGATTCCTCAGCTGTGTAGTGGGGTTGAATATTGTCTGAAAGTGCCTTATGGTTTGAATGTCAATGTACATCATTATGCTGAAGGTGAGAGCATTCTTGCTGTACTCTACAGGCTGCTCTTCTCCCTCTGGTGTGATTTACATCTATGCAAGTAATCTGCCTGTAGTATCATATGTAAGCAGACTAACAGCTGTACACCTTCACTTGTGCTTGAAAGATCACAAAGGTAAGAGTGAGCTGTGGTGGCAAAACCATTGACAATGGACTCTGAGGAATATGGATTCATTCACTGCCACTGTAGTCCCTGACCCTTTTAGTAACATGGGAAGCCTTCAGTTGGGAGGAAGTCTTGCTGTGACTGTTTTGCATACCGACCCATTACCAGATGGAGCATCTTATACCCTGTGATGCACCCCATGGGCAGAAGCCCATCAATGCTTTAGTCCAGAAGTAGTAGTCAGGACCCTCCCCTCCAGTTTTCCGTTCATCTGTAAAGTGCCGAAAGCAGAGGTATTCCCCAAATCCTTCTTGGTACGATTCCCTTGATGGTAGACTACTGGTAACAAGCACCACAATGACATGGTCTGAAACGTTTTTTTACTCTTTCACTGCAAGTGAAATGACAGTGGCTTCCCACCAACTTTCCTTTATAGTGATGGGTATTGTCTGAAAGGTACTCCTGCCTTTTTTTTTATTACAAATTTTAGCAGGCTTGTCTGCACACAGTTGCCATGTCGCAGTCTAACTCCAGTGAGATTTTCTATGCCAGGCACAGTTCAGCCTGTGAAATTCCTTCCAGCCTTCACCGTTACACTGATATTGATGCATCTGCCAGACCTTTTAAAAACACTGGTGTGCTGAATGATTGCAGGAACTCAGGACATCAGAGTTTGATACTCTGAAGAAGTGTCCATTGGACTTTGTACTGTTTTTGATAGTTTGTGCTTAAGACTAGATTGTGATGCACATAGTGAGTCTCTTAGAAGTTCTTTTCTGCAAAGTTTAAAAACTTTGGCTTTGGGGCATACTCGAGTTAATTCCTTTTGAAAGTTTGAGGTTGCGCGCACACCTGTTAAGAGCTGCATTTTTGGCCAACATTAACTGCTTCAGAAATTCTTTCTGGCCCCCATGTTACCCTGTTGTGGTGACTTTGATAAATTCCTCAGCCAGGCGTGCCTAATGTTGCATGTGGGTATTTTCTTGGTTCTGATTTGAAAGTATGTTCTACAAATGACATTGAGACTTCTGTGCCCACACCATCAGCAGGATGTGTTGTAACAGTTCCTGTAACTTTCTTGTAGCTTTCTCAGCCTGCCCCAAAATTCAAATGAATGTTTCACTCCATGTTTGTCTTCTGGCTTGAAGTGAAACTATTGCCTCAGTGTGATGCCACTGGCTGCTTTCCTGCACCATTAGAATATTGTTGCTTGCATTAGAGTTCTTAGTTTCATTTTTACTCTTGCACAAACTCAGTAACAGCTTATTCTGGCCACCAACTGAGCATATTCAATCTTGCCCAGTCTACTGTTCCAACCAAATTCTGTTGTGAAAAGTAACCTATAATGTTAAGTTGTCTTATCTCGCCTTCATTCTTGCTGGTTGGGATCAGAGCTGATCCTCTGCTCTGACTGCCATCTTTAATAGCTCGAGAGCTGTTCACTGGCTTGAGGCTACCCCGTATCCCATGATGCCTGGCGCTAGCTACCCAGATCTCGTTTGCCGCTTCAGCTGCGAGGTTGTCTTACTGGCTTGGGCTCGTATATTTTTATTGTATTTTCTATATTTACTTAAATTTAACCTTTTTATAGTGTACCTACATACTACCTTCCTATAGCTATAACCTTTCAGTAGTATCCTGTTTTTGAAAACTCGTTTTACTTGGCGCCCCCCCCTTGTTTCCCTTTCACTGCAGCGGTTTAAATTAGAGGCTAACCTTTTTTTTTTAGCTTAAGTTTTTAGATAGATTTGTTCTTTTTAGAGTAGTTTCTGTCTAGAATACTTGGACTTTATTTAATTTCAATGTGCTTGTTGGGTGTGGTAACTGTATAGTTTTGTATTGTTAGTTATCCCTCCTAGCTTGTTTTCTTTTTGTGTTTGACTTTGGTGTGTGTTAACATGTCCAAGGATACTAAAGTGTCTGGATTCAAGAAGTGTGACTCATGCTGTCAGAAGATGTCTCTGACAGATGGTCACACTTGTGTCTACTGTCTGGGCGCGGTACACCTGCAGGACTCTTGTTCAGTTTGTCATGCATTCAGCCCAAGAGTCCTGCAGGAGTGCAAAAATAAGTTAATCCTTCGGGGTTTGCTTAAGCCCCAGGATTCACCAGCCAAGACTCAGCCTGTGAAAACCTCCAAGCCACCGAAGTCCTTCGGCTCCTAGTTCTGAGCTGTTGTTGGGGTGAAGCATTACCATCCACCTCTGGTCTGGCCGGAACAGATGTGCCTCCCTCCCAGTCTGCTCCAACACTTACTTTGGAGCCATCTGGGAGTCGAAAGAGGTCTAGGTCTCACTCCTTGGAGTCTATACGCTCTGCTCCACTGTCACCTATGCTCCTATCTGAGTGCAGCCATAGGTCCTCACTCCTCTCGGTCCTCTAGGCTTTCAGGTCATGATTTGGAGAGAGTGGTCAGTAGGTTGTTGAAATAGCAGGCCCTAGCTAAAATGTTGTCCAGTCCCCCTCATCAGGTGTCTGCTCCGTCCACTTCTGCAGATATTCCTCCTCAGACTCCTCCCTTGAGCTCGGAGCCGGAGTTCGTTTGGGTTTGAGTCGTGGAACAGTCTGCTCCGATACCTTTGGTTCTTTAGTCGGCTCCGATCCCTTCCATGGTACCATCCTTGGAGGGATCTGGGCGCCGGGACTCTGTTGTCCACTCCGAGGGGGCGAGTGGCATCTGACCCTTGTCTGACCCCGTTCTCCCCCTCGGAGCTTCGGTGCAGATGAGCTCTGCTCCTACATCTGCTTCGGAGCCGTCCCCCTCTGTGCGAAGAGGGATTCCAATTTCTTCGGAACCTGAGTCTTCTCTGCGTCCAGGCAGGGACTCATTCGAGGTAGAGGTGTGCTGGCCCCTGAGTCAGTCCCACGATCAAACCCATCGGCTACTCCCCCTATGGTGCCTGTCTGCCCCTCTTCCAGACCCCAAGTGTGGGGAACCAGTGCTCCAGGGCACCCCTTTGGGTGTTTCTTTCTTTTCCGAGGCCTCCCTCTTAAAGGTGGCTCCTCTGAGTGATCAGGGAAGTGCAAGAGGAAGCATGTTGACTCCCCTGAGTCTGTCACATCAGATACAGACTTGGAGGATTCGGAAGGGTCCCAGAGATCCCCTCTGAAGAGGTCTCCCTTTCAGACATCCTTGAAATGTTTAAGCAGAGGGGGAACTGGAATACCCTAGCCCCTTCTGAGGATATCTGTTCCTGGACAAGTTTGGTTCCCGACCTTCCATCTCCTGGGTGTCTCCGCCTTTCGACCCACTTATGTCTGTGGTGGCTCGGAAGGCATGGTCAGCTCCAGACAGTGGAACCAACCCCCAGGAGACCTGCTAAATTTATAACTGCACATCAGGACAAACAGTTTTTAGCGAAGGGCGTACCTGTTGATGCCATGGTGGTAGCAGCCACAAAGGAGTTGGCAGAAACTTCATCTGTCCACCCCCCTAACAGAGTCTAGGACTATGGACAGATATGGGAAGCAAATGTATGCTTCAGCGACATTCTCTGAGGTCTCTGAATTATTTGTGCCATTTCACCCTCCTTCAGAGGGATCTTAGAGCTTGGAGATCCCCTTCAAGATCCATCAGCTGAGGGGGCTGAAGCTAAGGTAGCCTCCCAGCTGGTGTCTCTGATTTCAGTTAACTCCTCCGTGAGGCTCATTTCTTATGCACCCGATGGTGCCAGTAGAGCCGCAGGCACAGGCGTTGCCCTTAGGAGGCACGCATGGATGCAGCTATGTAATTTTGTGGAACCCTTCAGAGAGTCTTTCACCAATACCCCATTTGATGGTTCTGCTCTTTTTGGATCACAGGTGAAGGAGACACTAACCAGGTGTGAACAGGAAGGCTAGACTCTCTCTGCCGTGGGAGTCCGTTTTTCCACTCCTTCCAGACCATTACCCCAAGGGTCAGAGTGGAAAGATGCGGTTCCGGAAATCCCAGGGAGCCTTGCCTGACGCGTGTTGAGTTCCCCTCCAGAGGCAGAGGAGGGAACAATAACATATGCCGCCCTCGTGGCAGAGGGGGTCCACAGAACAAGGGCAGCAGAGAATCCTTCTCGGAGAAGCCCTTTCAGCATCCCTGAAGGGTTGCCCAGCTGCCCACCTTTGGAGGCAGTCAGGGGAAGGCTCTCTCTGTACCCCAAAGCCTGGCAAGATCTAACGAGAAGTGGGTACAGTCTATCATATCCAGAGGTTACAGAATTCCCTTTGCTCAACCCCCGTTACCGTCAAACAAGTTCCTTCCAGATGTTCCACCCAATCTAAGGGGCCAAGCAGCCAAAGAAATTTCAAAGCTGCTACACAAAAGGGTCATCCAAGAAGTCCCAGCAGACCAGCTCTGATCCGGAACTTACTCAAGGTTCTTTTTGGTAACAAAAAAGACTGGACTGGAGACCCTTTCAGGATCTCTGCAGATTAAACAGGTCTGTACAAAGAACAAAGTTTCGGATGGTCACGCTACAGTCCATTCTACCCTTCCTGGGTCAGGACAATTGGATGTGCTCTCTAGATCTTCAGGATGCGTACTACCACATCAAAATGGACAGGCGTTCCAGAAGATTCCTTCGCTTCCGGCTGTGAGACTGTCATCAGTTAAGAGCTCTGCCCTTTGGTCTCACCACAGCCCCCAGGGTGTTCACCAAATACATGGCAGTGGTTACGGCTCACCTGAGACATCAGGGATTCCAGGTGTTTCCATATCTAGACGACTGGCTCCTCACTGCTACCACCAGGCATCACCTCCTGCAAGCCAGAGACTACACTATCAAAACTTGCTCCAGGCTAGGTATCGCAATACATTTTGAAAAATCTGCATTGTCGCCCTGTCAACTTATCACTTATATAGGCGCAAATTTAAATACAAGGAACATTTTGCGAGCCTTCCACCACACAGGGTATCACTAATTCGCCAGCAAGTGCAGATTTTATTAACGTGCAAAAGGATTCAGGTCAGGTTCATCCTCCGAACACTGGGTTCCATGGCATCAGCAATTCTTGTTCCCCTAGCCAGCTTTCATATGAGAATCCTCCAGTGGCTCCTATTCACACAGTGGTCCTTCCAACAGCTTCCCATGTCTCAAGATTATGATCACAGAAGCATGCAGGAAGCACCTCGCATGGTGGATGGTCTCCCAGTCAGTGTCTCAGGGCAGACCATTTGTGCTACCTCCCCTCCAGTCGCCACGGATGCTTCCCTGATGGGGTGGGGCATTATCAGGGCAGGACAGTCCAAGGCACCTGGCAGCCTCACGAGTACCATCTGCATATAAATGTCTTGGAGATGAGAGCCGTGCTTTTAGCGTTGCAAGCCCTTCAGGACTCTCTCCCTCCCTGGACCATTGTAATTCAAACAGACAATATGTCAGTGGTGTGGTACATAAACAAAAAGGGCGGAACAAGGTCCTATCCTCTGTCGAGAAGCACTCACTCTGGCAGTGGGTGAGCTCTTCCCAACGTTTTCTGATTGCAACGCACATCCCTGGGAGGTCCAGCGTCATCGCAGACAGGCTCAGCAGAGCAATTCTCATGCCTCACGAGTGGTCTCTGAATCAGGTAATTGCGAAACAGATCTTTCGCAAATGGGGGCAGCCTTGCTGCGACCTTTTTGCCACACCCTTCAACAGCAAGTGCAGCAATTTCTTCTCCCTTTCACTTCCCGGCCACTCCCCCAGAGACTCTCTAGTCCACAATTGGCCTCTGGGACTTTACATTTTCCGTTTCCCCTAATACCCAAACTGATAGAGCAACTGCGTTGGGGTTGCAGAATAATTCTCATTGCCCCTTACTGGCCTCTACAGATATGGTTCCCATTCCTGCATCATTACCTTCTCGAACAGCCTTGGATTCTGGATTTTATTTCAGATCTACCGATTCATCAATCGGACAGACTGCATCGATCCCTTCAAACACTCCAGCTCACAGCATGGTTGCTCCACTTCCAACCTTAGCCAGGCTTCCTAATATTTCCTTCTCTGTGCGTGAAATTATTTCATCACACAAATCCGCAACTAGGAAAACTTATGCTAGCAAGTGGAAACGTTTTTCTTGCTGGGCAGAGGCCAAGAATGTAGACCCCCCTTTTCAGCCCCTGTCCACGAGATTTTGGAATTTTTAGCAGAACTTTCATTCTGGTTCCACTTCTGCTACAATCAGGGTTCAGTTAGCTGCCATTTCGGATTTTCACATTGGGTTGTCTTCTAACAACATTGTCTCTCAAGCTGTGTAAAGCCTTCCTCAAAGGAACCACTCCGCTTAGGCCCCCATTGAAAGATCCCCCACCTTCGTGGGATCTAAATTTGGTACTAGCTTCCCTAATCTTGCCACCTTTTGAACCTGCAGCATCTTGCTCCATTAAGTTTTTATCCTGGAGGACTCTTTCTGGTAGCCATTACTTCTGCCAGACGTGTTTCGGAGCTTCAGGCTCTGTTTGTCCTCCATACTTAGTTTTTCATAATGACAGGGTCGCTCTAAGGACCAATCCTTCCTTCCTAAGGTCTGTTCACAAAATAATTTAAATCAGTCCATAGACCTTCCTGTGTTTTTTTCCTAATCACACCAACAAGGCAGAATATAAATTGCACCAGTTGGATGTTCAGACAACTGCGTTTTTATTTGCATAGGGCAAAGGACATCAGGAAGTCGGACCAACTTTTCCTTTCCTATGCTGATGGCAGACAAGGCCTTCCAGTCTCAAAAGTAACCTTGTCTAGGTGGTTGTCTCATCATTACATTCATTTACCAGTTGAGAGAATAGTCCATCAAACCAAAAGGCCACTCTACTAGGGCCTTAGCCACTTTGGTGGCCTTCCAGTGTAGGTTGCCCATGGAATCTATCTGTGCAGCTACTACGTGGGCTAACCCACATACCTTAATCTCTCATAAACTAGATATCGTCTCCAGAAACTGAGCTGATTTTGGTTCCTCCTGAAGAGTCCATCCAGGATAGTAGGTGCTAGGGACGCTGTCCCAACCAGCAAGAATGAAGGCGAGATAGACAACTTAACATAAAGAAGTTATGCATCTCCCATAACATTCCATGTTGTCTCGCCGCCTTTCTTGCTTCCCACCCTCCATCCTCCTATCCTAGTGGATCGAGAGGAGCTCCCTTTTTCAGATTTCATTGGCTGAACCTTCTCCGGGTGTCCTTTTTCTGCTTAGCTTCACAGCTAGGCCCAAGGGGCTACTGGGGCAGAATTCATCCTTGGGTATGTCTGGAATAGCTTTATCAAACAAGATCTGGGTAGCTAGCGCCAGGCATCATGGGATATAGGGTAACCTTGATCCAGTAAACTGCTCTCTAACTATTAAAGATGGCAGAGTCTGAGCAGAAGTGGTCTCCGATCCCAACCAGCAAGAAAGAAGGTGAGAAGACAACTAACATGGAACGTTGTGGTAGGTACATAACTTCTTTTTCTTGCTACACAACACTGGTTACATCTCTTGTATTTTCAGGAAAAACCTCCAACTTTGACTTGTGCTTGACTGCTTTTGTTCCGAAGATGCTATAGGCTACATGTTAAACCCCCTCTGGCGGGGCATTATCTTGCGTGGGTTGCTTTCTTAGTACCCACCATGAACATAATGGGGTTTGCCTGATGTCAGATGGTCAAGTTTTGTACTTGCCTCAACCGATTTAGATATAGAATGTTAAGCAAAAAAAAGCTTTTATATGCTGATCAGACTCTGGCAGAGTCCTGAGGGTTTTCAAGAGAGTTCTAATTATTTAGTTTGTTCATGGTAAGTACATGCATTTTTAATGCATGCAAGTGAAATGTTGCGTGGAAAGTAGTGTGTGTTTTGAAGAAAAAATTGGTGTTTTATTACTTTATAATGCACTTTTTTATGTTGCAGCTGAGATAATGTACTCCGGAACAATTGACTGCTGGAAGAAAATTGCTAAGCAAGAAGGTGGCAAAGCTTTCTTCAAAGGTGCATGGTCCAATGTTCTCAGAGGCATGGGTGGAGCTTTTGTGCTAGTTATATACGATGAACTTAAAAAGGTTATTTGAACACTTATTTTAATTCCAGTACATACGTGGGAGCAAGATGACCAAGTAGAATAATTTATACCATAAAGGACCATTAAACTTCAAAAATTCCACTGTTTTGGGGCCAGATCATATGTCTGTAGTACAGTTCGAAACTCGTCGAGATTCTTTTCCACTCCACACTGAACCATTTTGCACAGATTGCTGTTTATATTGGAGTGTTTTAAGTGTGGGCATTCTGCTGCAAAACAATAAAATAAGTTTAAAATCTTGTGTGTTGTGATGGCTCCTGTTGGCAAGTGTTTTCAGGAGGTAGGTATCTCCCTAAAGCACAAGATAAAATCGCAGCACTGGATATGTATTGGTAAGTAATGTGGGTGTTAAAGGTTAAGTAGCACATTTGAAATGGAAGCTTTCCCAGTATATTTGCATGTCTTTATATTGGAATGGTGAGTTTCCCTACATGGTGTGATACTAGAGTAGCATTTCTTTTCCTTCCTTATCTAGGATATTGAAGCTAAACTCTTCCATTTCCCAAGTGTTGAACCATGAACCCAAGAGTATGGAGTTGCTTAACACATTATCTTTAGCACCACTCTAAGAAATGTATGCGGAGTTGGCAACACTAACTTTGTTTTGCATATTACACTGGGCCAAATTTGTCACTGAAATCGTGTATCCTGTGGGATTTATGATTTGTATATACCCATGTCTTTACTGTCTTTGCTCCTGCTGTGCCTAGTTCCTGTCATCTTGATGTTCATCGTGTTTCACTGTTGCAGTCATGACTGTAGGGTTCTCGCCTGCCGGCGGCAGGCAGTCCTCGGTCGGCCAGAATCCCAAAGTCTGGGTCTGGCATCAGCTGTTCAGCCATGCTCCCTGACGTCAGAGCACCAGGAGTACAAAGCTGACAGCCTACGGCATGTTCTCCAGTCTTTCTTGCCGTGCGGTGATAGCGGTTCGCATTTCCCGGTCGGCTGACTCCTGACAATTTTTGCTAAACGTACTTCAGTCCGAAGACTTTCTTTTCCTACTCAAAGCTAAGTACCCCGTTGGGGAAACTTTTTTCTTGCTCCAGTCCGATGTCAAAGTTAATTGTATTTCTTGTGGGAAGCAAATACCTCATAAGGATTTTCATTCTTACTGTATTCCTTGCTTTAGGCCCTGACCACGACGTAGCTAGTTGTCTGTTTTGTGCTAGGTTCAATCAACGTACGATTAAACAAAGGTACGATTTTGCATTTCATTACTTCGGTAGGCACTTTAATTACAAAATGTCGTCTAATTGGGTTCCGGCTACCAGAGTTCACAAACGACACAAGGATAAAGACAGGCCTCCGAGGTCCAAATCGGACGATATTGTACAAGCAGAGCCAGCTTCAGCCGTCAGTGAGGCACTTTTGCAGCCCCTGTCTGCCATTTTGGAACAGATGGCCGAAACTGACTCCCACGAGGAGCCATCTAGGCCTTTGAATATTTCTGTTGCAGGACTTTCGGACAATGCTTCTTATGATGGGTCTGGAGCCGCTGTGCAGGTACCGGCTTCCGAAGGGGTTTTCAGGCCTACTCGGCTTCTAATAAAGGCAAAAACTCCTTCCAAATCAAAGACTACAGCTCAGGCCCCTTCTGATCTGGCACCCAAGTCTCAAACAGTTACTTAAGATGGCGAAGGACTTACTATGATTAGGGGTTCACGTCCCCCTCCAGATTAAAGGCCAAGGCAGGAAGTGTATTATGACTCCTCTGATCGGGTTTCTGTTTCTTCAGTTTCTTCTTCTGACCAGGAATATTCTTTCCCTCTTTGTGAGGATTCTGATGCTGAGGAATCCATTCCTTCAGCTTCTCCCCCTGAGGATTTCTCTTTTGGGGAAACTTTACATGAAATGAGGGAACATTTTTTCTGGGAAGGACAGGAGTACTCTGAATCTAAGAAGGCTTGGGGATTTTCTTCTTCCCCAACATAGACCCCTGGCTATCCCTCCTATTTTGGATATTGTGGATGATGCTTTTTCGGAGGCTAATTTAACTCCGGACTCTCTTCCTCCAGCTCCTGCTAAGCCAGACAGATGTTATAGGGTTCCTGATTCTCACCAGTTTTTATACAAGAACCCTACTGCTGATCCTGAAACCATTTCTCAGGGTCCTAAGGGGGTTAAGGCCGCTACTACTAAAAACCCCATTCCCACTGAGGATTCCATATCTTTAGAAAGATGGGGCAAAAAAGCGTACACTTCTGCTGCTTTATCTATTAGGGCTTTAAACTGTCAATTTCATATGCTGAAATACCAGCAGTTTCTTCTGTCTGTTTTGAAACAAGCTAGCTTCCATTTCTGCCTGTGCAGATAAGGAATTACATGACTTAAGCCACTGAAGAAGTTGGGAAGCATGGTTTACACTGTGGATTTGATGCCTTGGAGGCTTCTTGTAGGGCTGCTGCCTCTGGTACAGTCATTAGAAGGCATGCTTTGTTAAAGGAACAAAACTTGCCAGATCAAGTAAAAGCTAAGTTATTGGATGCTCCTGTCGAGCATAATGTTTTGTTTGGGCCTAAGGCTGAAGAGGTGATAAAGATGGAGGACAAGGCAAAATCTATGCAAATGGTTAAAGATTTCTTACAAGTACAGCCACCCAGATTTAGTAGGAATTGACCTACAAAAAATTGGTCCTTTGCCAATTCAGACAGGCCTCAGAGGGGTAGATACAGACGCTCCCGAGGAAGGCCTCAAACGCAAGCCTCTTATAGACCAAGACAGTGGCCCGCTTCCAACCCTAGGGGAGGAGAGGACAGGTCGCAAGCTCATAGAAAACAGGCTCAATGACTCCCTCTGTTGGGCTGCAAGAACTTCTTGCCTGGAAGCCTTACTCTGAGGAAAACTCTTTCACCTAAATTGGACTCGTATAACCCAAGACAAGTGGGTTCTGGATGTGGTTTCAAGAGGTTACAAATTCCATTTTCATACCCTACCGAGACCAAGCAGATGGCTGGATCTTCCAAAACCTTAATGGTTAGAGGTCTTAAACCAGGTGGAGGCTCTCTTGTCTATGAAAGCCATAGAACTGGTTCCACTTTCAGAGATGGGATAAGGTTTTTACTCAAGGCTCTTTCTAGTCCCCAGAAAGCAAAATTCATGGAGACCCATTCTGGATCTGTCAGTCTTGAACACATCTCGAGATACCAAAATTCAAGCTGCTTACTCTACAGCAGCTACTTCCAATGCTGACCAAAAATGCATGGATGGTAACTTTGGATTTAAAGGAGGCATGTTTACACATTCCCATCAGGCAGGAATGCAGAAAATACCTCGGGTTCATTGCCGGATCGAGACACTCAATTCTCTGCGCTGCCCTTTGGATTGTCTACTGCGCCCAGTGTCTTCACCAAATGCCTGGCTCCAGTAGTAGCTTATTGCAGACTCAAGGGAATTCAGATTTACCCTTATGTGGACGATTGTCTAATTCAGGCAGACAGCAAGGATGTCTTACTCCAGCATCTAGAATTTGTTCAGAACCTTAAGTTCCTGGGATTCTCTGTAAACTTAGTCAAATTTGACACCCTCACAACAGATAACTTTTCTGGGTGCTCTTCTAAACACCACAACCCAGATGGCTTTTCTGACCTCCGAAAAACAATTACAGCTGCCTTCAACTTTCAAACCCTTGGCAACTTTAACTCCATTTTCTGCAAGGAAATTCCTGCAGGCTTTGGGTTACATGGCCTCCTGCATCCTTCTCGTACCATATGCAAGACTACATATGAGGAAAATTCAGTGGTACCCAAGTGTATGGTCTCAGCATTGCTACAGTTTAGACATGCAGATCAACGTCCTGCCTCGTCTCCAAAAGGAATTCCTTTGGTGGCCCAAGGCATGTACTCTAAACATAAGAAAACCCTTCAGTCTGCCTCCAGCCACTCTGATACTAACCACGGATGCTTCAGATTATGCATGGGGAGCCCATTTTCAGGGCAACTGTCTGCAGGGCCTTTGGACAAAGGATCAGAAGCTCTTGCATATCAATTTAAAGGAAATGTTAGCCGTACAGAACGCTCTATTGGCTTTCAGGAATCTTCTACAACCAGGACAGCTACCAATACGGACAGACAACACCACAGTTGTGGTACATAAACAAGCAAGGGGATCTCATTCCTATCCCCTTTGCAGACTAGCCATGAATCTATGGAACACAGCTCTAGCTTGCAAACTGGACCTTCAAGCTTTGTTTCTACCAGGGAAACAACCTCCTGGCAGACAGTCTGAGCAGAAACCTGTCTGGTCCACACGAATGGATGCTGGACACCGAAATATTCAGGGTGATTACAGCAGTCTGGGGATGTCCTCACAGACCTCTTTGCATCCCATCTCAATCATCAACTACAGATTTTTTGCACCAGGACTTTCCACAAACTAGCTTGGAAAGTGGATGCACTATCATTCAGTTGGAGAAACCTCTCGGTGTATGCTTTCCCGCCTCTACCTCTTCTTCCACGGGTGTTATTAAAGATCAAACGGGACAAGCCCAAGATGATTTTGCTGGCCCCAAATTGGCCTCTACAATTTTGATACCCAACTCTGAAAAACCTTTGCCTGGAGCCCCCTTGGGTATTACCACAGACTCCGAACCTTCTGTCCCAGCACCAGGGTCAGGTTCTGCACTCCCATGTCAAAACTCGCAGCCTGGTTAATCCAGGATCCTTGATTCATTCTCTCCTACCCAAGCAGGTTATGGATGTCATTTTAGAAGCCAGACGTCCTAGCACTAGAAAATCTTATGCAGGAAAAAGGAAAAGATTTTGCTCCTGGATGCCTTCCTAACATTCCTCTGATTTTACTTTACCTGACAGACCTCTTACATAAGGGTCTCTTTCTCTTCCATAAAGATCCATGCTTCTGCTATTTCTGCTCATTATAATACAGACCCTCCTATCTTTACCCATCAGCTCATGAGACAGTTTCTCAGAGGAGCTAAGAACTTAAGGCCCCCTAGATCTCCTCCAATTCCTGCTTGGGATCTCAACTATGTTTTGGAAAAACTCACCTTGCCTCCTTTTGAGCCTGCTGCCACTTCTGACTCCAAGTTTTTATCCTGGAAGACTGCCATTTTATTAGCTCTGACCTCTGCCAGGAGAGTTTTGGAGTTGCAAGCTCTCATGGCTGTGGAACCTTATATCTGAAGTAGGATATTCATTTGTCTGCAACCTGTGGGTTATGGATCCGATATCGGATCCGAACCGGCATGGTTTTCCAGCTATGGATCCAAGCTCTCAGCTCCTCCCCTCACCCATAATGCCCTGCTCTACCCTCATGACCTCCGATCTCGTTTGCCGCGCATGGTGACTGGATTGGTTTCTATAGCTCTCAGCCAAGTGCTAGTTTTACTACTGTTAATATAGAGTTTTGAAGTTTTTTATTCATTTTTTGTGTGAAAGTTTAGGTTCCCCTCTTTGATATTTTACTTTAGAGTTAATCTAAGAATTTTTTCCCTCCCCTCGCTGTTGGCGTAGTGTGTGTGTTGGGCCTGTGTGTGTATATTGTTTTAGTTACTTTAGTTTAGTAGCTTGTTTATAGATTGGGATGGCTGAACAGCCCAAATCTATATTTTCTAAATGCTCAGTGTGGCCATAAGCTTTCCCCAGCTGATGGCCACACTCGGTGTGTTAGATGCCTGGGGGTTGAACACCTCACATCTGGATGCTCCATTTGTGCAGGGTTCAACCCCAGGGCACTGAAGGAGCGGAGGTCCAAGCTGGTCTTGGCGGGCCTTTTACCGCCGGACTCGGCTCCGACCTCCGCTCCTTCGAGTAACCGTGGTTTCAGTTCTTCCCTCCGTGGCACCCCTCCTCCTCCTGGGACTCAACCTCCCGTTTCTGGTTGGAGGAGAGGGATGCTAGGAAAAAGGACGGAGGAGAAGCACCACAAGCGGCGGGCGAGACCTCTGTTTGGCCCGCCAGCCAAGCGGCTTCTCCCGGCTCCATTGTCGGCTCTGTCTCCTCCTTCGGCTCCGGTCCCCAGTGTGCTTTTCACGGGTCCTGAGGAGGAGGAGACCCGATCTCCGTCGAGGCTATCGAGGAGGCACTCCAGGCCTACCTCGGTAGCCTCGAGATCTACATATAGCTCGGATGCTGATCTGGACCGGATGATAAGATTCATCCAGGCCCAGATGCAGATGGGAGTGCTCTTGCCTCCCCCCCCCCTCTGGGGGGGAGCTCAACACCCTTTTTCAAACCTATTGCTCCTTCTCCGACCCGCTATCCGGGTTCGGAGCAGCTGGAGCCGAGCAGCCGAGCGGGGTGGGTCGGCGCCAATAGTACTTGGTACTTCGGATCCGACCCTGCCCTCGAGTGCATCGGATCCGACCTCTCGGAGCCTGGATCCGAGCCTCTGATCCGGGGGATCAGTGCTCCTTCGGCGCCGTCTGTGTCTGAGCGCCGGCTCCGATCCACTCTTCGGATCCGAGGGGGAGCCGATTGTTGGATCCTTTGGTCGAGGTCAGCTCCCCTTCGGCATTTGATGTAGTGGAGAGGGCCCTGTTGAGGGTCTCCGGACCCCCGGCACTTGTTCCGGCTCTGTCCCGCGCTCCCTCTGCACTGGGCCAGGCTTCCACCATCCGGCCCCTGGGACAGCCCGCTTCTGTGCCCCAAGTTGCTCCAATGGAACAAGTTGCTGCTTGCGAGGAGTCCTCTGACAGCCCCCCAGAGGATGTCCCTCAAGCATACGTGCAAAGGAGGCACATTGACTCCCGAGTCTCACAGAAGACACTGATTTGGAGGAAGGGGAAGGCTCCCCACGGTCACACCCCCCCCCGAGGATGTCTCATTTGGAGACATCATGGAAATGCTCTGTATAAGGGGGGGGGTCTGCCCGCAAGTCTTACTCGGACGAGTCCGTGTTCTTGGAGGCTTTTGAAACAGGGCCGTCTACCACTCGGGTGTCCCCTCCTGCCGACCCCTGGTGGACCTCATTACCACCAGGGCGTGGAAGGAACCGGACACCGTGGAGCCAATTCCTAAGAGGCCCGATAGGATCCTTAGCCCACCGTCCGACCGTGCCCATTGGAGTAAGGGGCCTCCGGTAGATGCCATGTTGGCGGCGGCCACCAAGAGGGAACTGGCTCAGGAGAGTCCCTCAGTCCATCCCCCGAGCAAGGAGTCTCGGATGATGGACCGCTTGGGGAAGCGGATGTTTAGTTCAGCGACCTTCTCTGTAAGGGCGCTGAACTACTTGGCACATGTCATTAGGATGCAGCGAGATCTCATTAAAGAATATGCTGCATCTCCCCTAGAGTCCATTTCGGAGGAGGACAGGGTTCTGCACTCCACCCGTATGGCCACTCTTAGGTCAGTTACTAATACCTCTATGCGGCTACTCTCCCACGCTACGGAAGGTGCCGCTAGAGCTGCGGGGGCAGGCCTAGTCACTAGATGTCAGGCCTGGCTTCGTCACTGCGATTTTTCTGAGCCCTTCAAAGCGTCATTTGCGAGCCTTTGATGGTTCTGCTCTCTTTGGCAAAACCGTTCGCGAAATGTTGACCCAGAGCGAGAAGGACGGGAAGACGCTGTCTGCCGTCGGAATCCACTTCTCTGCACCCCAGAGGCCCTACTCTAGGAACCAAAAGGGTCAGAAGAAGATGTGGTTCCGGAAGTCGCAGCAGTCCCAGCCTGCTCCAGACAACCAGTCCTTACGTGGCAGAGGAGGACAGGAGGGCCGCCCTAGAGGCAGAGGGGCTCCCAGAAACTTTGGGTCCAGGGAACCTTTCTCTGAACGGCCCGCGCAGCAACCCTGAGGGGTTGCCAGACTGCTCCACTCTGGAGGCAGTCGGGGACGTTCCGGGGGCACCTAGCGGCATGGGAGTCCATAACGTCAGACCGCTGGGTTCTCCAAATCATAGCCAGAGGATATCGCATCCCTTTCCTTCACCTTCCAAAGTTGAAGTCCCTCCCAGACGTCCCACCCGGTCAATGGGAGGCCGCTTTGGCAGAAATTGGCCATCTGCTAAAGAAAAGAGCCATCCAGCCCATCCCCAGACCGGATCGGATCAGGGTTCTACTCCAGGTTCTGTTTAGTGCCAAAGAAGACTGGGGAACTAAGACCAATCCTAGAGCTCTCTCTCTTGAATCTGGCAGTCCCAAAGAGAAATTCGAATGGTCACTCTGCAATCTATTCTCCCCTTGTGGGAGAAAATCACTGGATGTGCTCGATAGACCCCAAGGAGGCGTACTACCACATCCTCATGGACAGGCGCTCCAGGAGGTTCCTCCGCTTCGGCTGGGAGCCAGTCACTACCAGTTCGGGTCCTTCCCTTTGGTCTCACCACAGCCCCAGGGTGTTCACCAAAGTATTAGCAGTGGTAGCGGCCCACCTGAGGCTTCAGGTGGTGCAGGTGTTCCTACCTGGACGACTGGCTTCTTACCGCCCAACAAGGCATCTACTTTTATTGGCGAGACTCCTTTCTCCATCTTGCTCCTTTTCTGGGCATTACAATAAATACAAAGAAATCCAACCTGGCCCACACAGCTCTTAGATTTTATAGGGGCCAGGCTAGACACAAGGAGTTTACGAGCCTTCCTCACTGCGGACAGAGTTCAAAATCTGCAGCTCCAGGTGCGGGCCATTCTCCACTCAAGTTCTGTTCCCAGGAGTTGGTCCTGAGGGCTCTAGGGTCCATGGCATCTGCTATAGCACTTCTTCCTCTTGCCAGGCTCAATATCGCATTCTACAGTGGGCGCTCTTAGTACAGTGGTCATACCTTGCTCTCCCATGCATCATCCCATTGCGATCAGCAAGGCTTGCAAGCGGTCCCTCTTGTGGTGGCTTCACTCCCAGATCTCCACAGGGCCGCCCATTTTGTGCTTCTCCCCTCTCGCCACAGTGACCACGGGCCTCCGCCTCGGGCGGGGGCACTTGCGGGGCGGACCGTCCAAGGCACGTGGGACGATTCAGAGACCTTACTGCATATCAATGTTCTAGAGATGAGAGCAGTGCTCTTAGCGTTGCTAGCACTTCAGGACTTTCTTCCCTTGGGAACAATTGCGATTCAATCGGACAACATGTCTGTGGTCTGGTACATCAACAAGCAAGGGGAACAAGGTCTTACCCTCTTTGTCGAAGCCATGAGAGTTTGGGAATGGGCAATCTCCACCAACCGCTTTCTAATAGCAACGCACATTCGGTCGGTCCAACATCCTAGCGGACAAGCTCAGTCGCACCATTCTGACCCCTTACGAGTGGTCTCTCAATTGTCGAGTAGCGGAGCATATTCGCACTGTGGGGAACTCCTTCATGCGATCTTTTGCCTCTCCCTCAAACACCAAGTGCGACAGTTTTTCGCTCTGATACCTCCTCCGGAGGTTCCCCAAGAGGCAGCTCTGGTGCATGCTTGGCCACCCGGTCTTCTGTATGCTTATCCACCCTTGCCTCTGATGCTCCAAGTTCTTCAGAAAGCCTCTCTGGTGGGTTGCAGAATGATTCTCATTGCTCCGTTTGGCCTTGACAGATCTGGTTCCCCTTCCTAAGGTCTCACTCGGTGAATCCTCCTTGGATTCTAGATCCCATTCGGATCTGATATCCCATCCATCCTGCATACCTCCTCCGAATCTGGACAACCTGAAGCTGACCGCTTGGCTGCTCCAGTTCCACTCTTGATCAGGACTCGGTATTTCGTCACCTGTTAAGGCAATTCTGGTGGCAGCTCATAAACCATCCACTAGAAAGGTCTACCGCAGCAAGTGGAAACGGTTTTCTTTGTGGGCGGAGCGGCAAGGCCTGAATCCCTTCACGGTTCCTCTTCCATTAGTGCTTGACTTTCTAACCACTCTTTTTAACGATGGTGCCAGCAGTTCCACAGTCAAAGTACAACTGGCGGCAATTTCTCATTATCACATTGGCCATGACTCTAATCCTCTTATGTCAGCCAAATTGTGTAAAATTTTTCTTAAAGGTACTTTTCTTCTCAGGCCCCCTGTAAAACAAGCGGTTCCTCCTTGGGACCTTTCTTTGGTTCTACAGGCCTTGACCGCCCCCCCTTTCGAGCCAGCAGCTACGGTGGATCTCAAATTTTTGTCTTACAAGACAGCCTTTTTGGTAGCCATTACATCGGCCAAGAGAGTTTCTGAGCTTCAAGCTTTATCAGCTAAACCTCCCTACTTGGTATTTCATCCAGACCGTGTCTACCTCAGGACCAACCCGTCCTTTCTTCCTAAAGTCGCTTCTGAAGCAAACATCAATCAATCCATTAACCTCCCTGTTTTCTTCCCTAAATATGAAAACAAAGGTGAATATAAGCTTCACTCATTAGATGTTCACAGGCAACTTGATTTTGTCTAAACAGGACGGCTGGTCATAGGCAATCCGACCAGTTGTTTATTTCCTTTGCAAAATTTAATTTGGGCAAGCCAATTTCTAAAGTTTCTCTGTCCCGCTGGATTTCACAGTGCATCTTATTGGCTTATCAAGCTTCAGGAAGGCCCGCACCGGAGGGTGTTCATGCCCATTCAACCCGGTCAGTATCTACCTCGGCAGCCTTCAAGGCTAGGATTCCTCTAGATGATATTTGTGCAGCAGCCACATGGGCTTCATCTCATACTTTTATTTCCCACTATAAGTTGGATCTTGCATCTAGGGGTAGAGCATCCTTTGGCTCCGCGGTGCTCCGGAATATCCTTCCATGATGGCCGCCCAAGATTCAGGTAGCTGGGGACTCTGTCCCACAGGTTGCAGACAAATGAATATCCTACTTCAGATTTAGAAGTTATGTACTCACCATAACGTTCCATCTGAGTAGGTGTATTCATTTGTCTGCAACCATCCCGCCCTCCTATCCCCCTGGCCTTTCAGTTTCCTGCATATTCTGTTACCCTTTTCAGGGTGTTGTTGCTTTGGCAAACTCTATCTGAGGTCATGAGGGTAGAGCAGGGCATTATGGGTGAGGGGAGGAGCTGAGAGCTTGGATCCATAGCTGGAAAACCATGCCGGTTCCGATCTGATATCGGATCCATAACCCACAGGTTGCAGACAAATGAATACACCTACTCAGATGGAACGTTATGGTGAGTACATAACTTCTAATTTTCATCAGGACAGGGTGTCTTTAAGGACTAATCCTACTTTCATGCCTAAGGTGGTTTCCAAAGTGGCTTTAAATCAAACTATTCACTTGCCAACTTTTTCCCCCAGTCCTCAAAATAAGGGGGAAAGGATCTTGCATTCCTTGGATGTACACACACAACTACGTTTTGTCCTGGACAGAACCAAGGACATCAGGAAATCAGAGCAATTGTTTGTTTTTTATGCTTCCAAGTTCCCAAGGTAAAGCTATTTCAAAACGGACCATTTCTAAATAGATTGCTCATGGAATCAGATTTTGTTCACTTCATGGAAAGCAAATCCCAGGGAGTATAAGGACTCGCTCTACCAGAGCTGCTGCCACTTCAGCTGCCTTCCTCAGGGGAGTTCCTACCAAAGACATTTTGGAAGCTGCAACTTGGAGTTCAGTGCATACTTTCTCCAAGCACTACAATCTACCTCTTTTTACTCTACTCTTAAGTCTAGGGCAGGCTTTGCTTCTGCTGTCTTGCAGGGCCTTTTAGCCGCCCCCTCTTCTTTATGACCACCTCCCTTTTATTCTGCTTTGGGATTCAACCCTACAGTCATGACTGCAACAGTGAAACACTATGAACATAGTACAGTTGTGTACACTTGCCATAAATGCAGATGTTAGTGTCTTCACTGTTGCAGTCTGGGTTTCCCTCCCTCCTGCCCCCTCTTATTTTTTTTCTTTTGTGTGGTTCCCTTCACCTTTTTGAGGTGCATTTGCAAAGGGTATGGGATCTTACTCATTTTGGAGCACCTGACATCTGGGGCAAGAAAAAGTGGAGAACATGGCGTTGGCTGTCAGCTTTGTACTCCTGGCGCTCTGACGTCAGGGAGCATGGCTGAACAACCTACGCCGGACCCAGATTTTGGGATTCTGGCCGACCAAGGACTGCCTGCCGGCAGGGGAGAACCCTACAGTCATGACTGCAACAGTGAAGACACTCTAACATCTACATTTATGGTAAGTGTACACAACTGTACTTTCAGCTGGGTCTGCCATTGCTTTGTGTTCTGTTTTATGCTACCTTCCCCTAGTACAGTTTCCTAAAAACTGTTCTCCAGCCCTGTAAGATTTCTCCAACATTTCTAATAGGATTCCCCTCCTGTGAGATCTGAGATGGCCCACCAGAAGCTTTTTGTGTAAATCCTAGTCCAGCCGTCTTCAACCATGCACAGGCCACCCAAGTTCACCCCCAATACAGCACTGCTTCCCCCACTCCTTTTCTCATTCTTTTGTCAGCTTTTGTGAGCCCTTCTCAGTTGTTTTCCTACTTGGTTTTTAGATCTTTCTCCAGTCCTTTGACTGCACAACCCCATAAAGCATTTTGTACGTGAGCAGATTATAGCAAACCCTTCACAGTCCTAATTCTAGAGCAAAGCTTTTCTGCCCTTATATGTTGCTGCTGTGCTACTGTCCCAGGTAAAAATGCTTCTGCACCACCACTTGAGAAGGCCTATTTCTGTACTCCTTATGGTGCCATTAGTTATTCACTAGTCTTAGTATCATTCTCACTGTCCAGAACATTATCTGCTTTCCCTTTCGTAGAAGTTTTGATAAACAGCTTGATCTAATGTTAATCTTCATTCCTTATTGATCAGTGTCTGTTTAGTCCTCTGAACAAAGTCTGCCTTATAACAAACTCATGCCAGCCAAAAAAACTCTTGAGCTAAACTTAAACCATAGTGCCCTTCTCCCTGTTGCTTCAAATCTCATTTGCCATGTTCATATCAAAACATGTTCAAGCCAGATGTTCGTGTTTCACTGTTGCAGTCATTGCATTTGGGTAATCTGCTGGCAGGTTGCCCTCAATCGACCTGATTAACAACGTCTTGGGTCCTGCGTCGGTTGCTGTCCCTTTTTCCATGTCAGGGGTATAAAACCTGCAGATGACGCCATTACATCAGTCTTTCTTGCCGTATGCTGCCCGAAGCAGAAGCAATTTGCAAGTGCTGGTCGGCAGACTCCTGAAATTTTAATTTTCGAGTTTCAGAACCAAAGTCTTCAACTTAAGTACCCCATTGGGGAAACTTTTTCTTGCTCCATACCGATGTCAATAAAAGTTAATTGCATTACTTGTGGAAAGGAAATACCTCAGATTTTCATTTGTAATGTTCTTAGTGATGTCCTTCAAGAATGCAACTGCAGTCATAACATGTGGGTTGTCCTGCCTCAGGCAGCCCTCGGTCGGCCGGATTCCAAAGTCTGGGTCCGACGTCGGCTGTCGCATTTCTCAGTCAGAGCGGCTGGAGTATATAAGCATCAGCCGACGCCATTTTCTTCAGTCTTTCTTGCCGTGCGGTGCCCGAAGCAGAAGCAGTTCGCAAGTGCCGGTCGGTCAGCTCCTGTATTCTACGATACCGAAGTCATCAAAAAAGCTAAGTACCCCGTTGGGGACCTTTTCTTGCCTCAGCCGATGTCAGAAATTACTGATTTAATTTCCATGATTAGAGGTTCACAGGCCCATCCTGAGAGCTTCCCAGCCTCCTCCTGATAAAAGGCCCCGGGTTGAACCCTCTGACCCTTCTCCTTCAGATGAAGACTGAGGGCTCTGTCCACTCTGATAGCCAGGAAGAGCTCTTCCAGACCTATGAGGACTCGGATGCAGAAGATTCCATACCTTCGGCCTCCCCTCCTGAGGATATTTCTTTTGGGGAAGTTCTGCATACCATGAGGGAACATTTCAAGTGGCAGGGTCAGGAATATTCTGATTCTAGGAAACGCCTTAGGACTTTCCTTAAGAAGCCTCAGCACAGGCCCTTAGCTATTCCTCCTGTACTTGATGTTCTGGATGATTTGTATTCTGATTCTAGTGCTACCCCTGATTCTCTTCCTCCTGCTCCAGCCAAGCCAGACAGGTATTACTGGGTCCCAGAAACTAATTCCCATTTATTTAGGGCCCATACTGCTGATTTAGAAACTGTTTCACAGGGGCCTAAAGGAGTTTCAGCCTCCACCTCAAAAAATCCTTTGCCCTCCAACAGGGAAGCAAGGTCATTAGAGAGATGGGGTAAAAAGGTTTACACTTCCACCACCTTATCTATGAGAGCTTTAAATTGCCTTTTTCATATGTTCCAATATCGGGATTATCTCTTAGAAGATTTACAAAAAACATTAGCTTCTCCTGATCCTTTAGACAGGAAGACTTTGCAGGAAGCTGTACATAACACTCAGCAAGTAAGCAATCACTTCCTGCAGTGTGGATATGATGCACTGGAAGCTTCATGTAGGGCAGCTATGACAGGGGCAGTGATGCGTAGACATGCTTGGTTAAAAGATCAACCTCTACCAGATCATGTAAAAGCAAAACGTCTGGATGCACCTTTGGAAAAGAACAAGCTTTTTGGTGCAAATGCTAAGGATGTGTTAAAGACCATCAAAGAAAAAGCAAAATCAGTTCAGACTGTGAAAGATTTCCTCCAGGTTCAACCCCCCAGATTCAGTAGGAATTGGCCTTCAAAAAACTGGTCCTTTCCTAATCCAGAAAAGTTTCAAAGGGGTAAGAACAGACGTGGCCGAGGAAGAGGCCAATACAGAGGCCCTTACAGGGGACGACAATGGCAGCCAGGAAACCAAAGAAGTGATGCAGGGGTTTCACCTGCCAAACAACCACAAACTCAATGACTTTCCTCTACTACCGCCTACCAGGGAACAACGAGAAGCTCCCTTGGGCGGGAAATTATCTCTGTTTGCAGAAAACTGGCACAGACTGCCAAAGGACAAATGGATTTTGGACATTATAGACAGAGGGTACAGGTTTCATTTTCATACCCTATTAAGAAAACAAGGCATGCCAAATCTAACATCAAAGGGCAGAGGCTATCAAGCAAATCACTCTGCTGACTCGAATGAAAGCAATAGAAATAGTTCCACAACAAGAACAGGGGTTTTACTCAAGACTGTTCCTTGTTCCAAGAAAAGAATCTCAATGGAGACCAATACTGGGCTTGTCCGCATTAAACACCTTTCTCATAGTACCAAAGTTCAAAATGCTGACTCTACAGCAACTCCTTTCCATGCTGGACAAGGAGTCGTGGCTGATTACTCTGGACCTCAAGGAGGCATACCTGCATGCCCTTATCAGACACAGCTGCAGAAGATACCTCAGATTTCTTGCAGGGCCAGAGCATTATCAATTCTCAGCATTGCCATTTGGCTTATCTACTGTGCCCAGAGTATTTACAAAATGCCTGGCTTCAGTAATTGCTCATTGCAGGCTCCAGGGTATACAAATCTACCCGTACCTAGACGACTGCCTCATACAAGCGGACAACAAATTGATGACAAAAAAACCTGGATTATGTCATACGATTACTTCAAGCTCTGGGATACACAGTCAACTTCCAAAAGTCAAGACTGCAGCCATCCCAGCAAATAATCTTCTTAGGAGCCAAACTAGACACAGCCTCTCAGATGGCTTACCTGACAGAAGACAAGCAAGAGAAGTTAACTCAGTACTTCAAAGGTTTAGCAAAACTCACCCAGATGACTGCAAGGAGATTCCTACAGGCCCTGGGTTACATGGCATCCTGCATTCTACTGGTTCCATTAGCAAAACTACACATGAGAAAGCTTCAATGGTACCTAAAAAGCATTTGGTCTCAACACAGCAACAACTTGGAGACAATCATACCACTCATTCCATGCCTACAAAAGGAATTCCTATGGTGGGCCTCGGTGAGCCAGGAAAACACAGGTATGTCATTCAAAAAACCACAGATAACACAGACCATGACTACAGACACCTCAGACCCCGGATGGGGGGCGCACATGGAAGGCAGGTGTATACAAGGACAATGGTCTCCAAAGGAAACGCATCTGCATATAAACCAAAAGGAAATGCTGGCAGTAATGCATGCTATCGAGGCTTTTCAACACCAACTACAGCAAGGCCATTTAATGATACGGACAGACAACACCACTGTGATGTGGTACAGAAGCAGGGGGGCACCCACTCTTACCCCCTTTGCAGACTGACAATGCAGCTTTGGGAGAAATCACAGAGTCTAAACATCCAGTTACAATCCCAGTTTGTTCCAGGAAAAGACAATGTGTTGGCGGACAGCCTAAGCAGGAATTTCACAGATCCACACGAGTGGAGGTTACATCCGAAGGCTTTCAGACAACTCACTTCGACATGGGGCAAGCCAGAAGTGGACCTATTTGCCTCTCACCTCAATCATCTTCTACCAAAATTTTGCACAAGGACATACCATCCAAAGGCTTGGAAAATAGATGCCCTTTCATTCAACTGGAACTCCCTAGCAATCTATGCATTCCCACCTCTGCCACTGATGACCTCAGTATTACTAAAGATCAAAGCAGAGAAGCCCAAGGGAATCATAATAGCTCCGGATTGGCCAAGACAACACTGGTACCCACTACTACGGAGCATATGTCACACCAGGAGGTGGGCCCTCCCTCAGTGGCCTCTACTTTTCGAAACACTGCATCCAAACCTTCAGACACTGCAGCTAACAGCCTGGGAGATCCCATAAATAGCTTTAGCTTATCTCTCTCCAAGGAAGTTCAGCGGATACTTAGAGGCTCGAAGACCATCCACCAGAAAGGTTTACTTAGCAAAGTGGAAAAGATTCAGCAATTGGAATACCAGCAAGGGACATGATGCATCATTACTGAACATCCCACTTATGTTGGAATATTTGGCAGATATGTTAGAGTGGCCTCTCATATTCTTCAATAAAGATACATGCATCTGCTATTTCAGCTAGATACAACACTGATCCTCCTGTTTTCTCTCACCCCTTACTAAGACAATTCCTCAGGGGAATCAAGAACATTAAGCCACCAAGAAAGGCCCCAGTGCCAGCCTGGGACCTCAATTTTGTCTTAGAAAAACTGACTCTACCTCCTTTTGAGCCAGCAGCTTCAGTTGACTTGCAATTTCTCTCATGGAGAACAGCCTTTCTGTTGGCAATTACCTCAGCAAGAAGGGTTTCGGAGCTACAGGCCCTAATGGCAATACCACCCTTTATTATTTTCCACAGAGACAGGGTTTCATTAAGGACCAACCCTACTTTTATGCCAAAGGTGGTATCTAGGGTTTCTCTAAATCAAGCCATTCATCTGCCTGCTTTCTTCCCCAATCCTGAGAATAAGGGGGAAAGACTTCTGCATACCTTGGACATTCATAGACAACTTCAATACTACTTGGACAGAACCAAGGCCAGTAGGAAGTCTGAACAGCTTTTTGTAGCTTACGCCCCTGCAGTCCAAGGAAAAGCAATTTCAGAACAGACTATTTCTAAATGGATTGGACATTGCATCAGATTCTGTTATTCCTTTCATGGAAAGACTGTTCCAGCCTATGTCAGACCACATTCCACCAGAGCTACAGCCACCTCTACAGCTTTTTTAAGAGGGGTGCCTACAAAGGACATTCTAGAAGCTGCTACATGGAGCTCCGTGCATACATTCTCCAAACACTACAATCTCCCTCTATATTCCAGATCCAGAGCAGGCTTTGCTTAGGCAGTCCTGCAGGGTTTGATTGCCACACCATCTCTTTCCTAGAGCATACCTCCTCCCCCAGCTAAGCTATGGTATTCTACCCACATGTTATGACTGCCGTTGCATTCTTGAAGGACATAGTACAGTTTTGTACCTACCATAAATGTAGATGTCCGATAGACATGCAACTGCAGTCGGGTTTTCCCTCCCTCCATACCCCTCTATGCTTAGGGTCCACTCCTATCCCCCTTACTCTTAGCTGGGGATATCTGTTATGGTGTATTTGTTTTATTACTCATGTATTTGTTTGGAATCCTGTTTTTATCTTCCAATTTGATCACAGCCTTCCTTGGAGGGCACCTGGCATCTGGGGCAAGAAACACTGAAGAAAATGGCGTCGGCTGATGCTTATATACTCCAGCCGCTCTGACGTCTGAGAAGTGCGACATCAGCCGACGTCGGACCCAGACTTTGGAATCCGGCCGACCGAGGGCTGCCTGAGGCAGGACAACCCACATGTTATGACTGCAGTTGCATGTCTATCGGACATCTACATTTATGGTAGGTACAAAACTGTACTTTTCACTGTTGCAGTCATTACATCTGGGTAAGCTTGCTGGCAGGTTGCCCTCACTCAGCCTGAATTCCAAAGTTCTGAGTCGGCTGCTGTTGCCCTATCCCTGACGTCAGGTCGTCAGGGGTATAAGATGCGGCAAACGCCATTTTCTTTAGTCTTTCTTGCCGTATGGTGCCCGAAGCAGATCATGTTACCCTGCTGCAGTCATCACACTTGGGTTTTCCCGCCGTCAGGCGGTCCTGCAGTCTGCCCGAGTTCCAAAGTCTTGGTCCGGCATCTGTTGCTTCTTCCCTGACGTCAGTGCGCCAGGGGTATAGGAGGCATCCGACGCCATTTTCTTCAGTCTTTCTTGCCATGCAGTGCCCGAAGCAGAAGCAGTTCGCAAGTGCTGGTTGGCTGACATCTGAGATTTTCGAATCTAATTTCATTCCGAAGTTTTCAACAATAAAGCTAAGTACCCCATTAGGGAACGTTTTCTTGCCTCAGTCTGTTACAGTTGCATTTCTCGTGGGAAGCAAATACCTCATAAGGACTTCCATTCTTATTGTATTCCTTGCCTAGGCCCAGACCATGATGGCCCAGACCATGATGTCACAGGTTGTCTGTTTTGTGCTAGGTTTAATAAACTATCAAACGCAGTTTTGACTTCGCACGACTTTACTTTGGCAGGAAATTTAATTATATCATGACGTCGGAGCAGCCGACTACCGGCATGCATAAAAAAACCGCAAGGATAAGGGCAGACAGCCTAGGAACTAGCCAGATTCTGAGGCCTCTGCTGGACCTCTTGCCGGTTCTCTGGCTTTCAGTGAGGCGCCTACGCAGCCCCTGACGACCGCAGAATTGGAACCCCAGACAGCTGCGGATTCTCAAGCGGAATGTACTACGCCACCGCAGCCATTTTCATTAGGCCCTTCTGACACCGGAGCAGGAGGAGATCCCGGTGCAGTAGAAATGCCTTCGGTGTCTGAAGGTGTCTTCAGACTGACTACACTCACCATTAAATCTTATGCTAAGTTTAAAACTCCATTAAAACCAAAAAAGACACCATCAGTCTACAGTTCAAGGCCCCATGCCTAAGACACATATGCTTAAGATGGCTGAAGATTTGATTACCCTAATCAGGGGTTCCCATCCCCCTCCAGATAAAAGACCGTGACAAGAGGAGGATTATGCTTCCTCTGACCAGGTTTCAATTTCCTCAGATTCTGAGGAACAGGATTACACTTTTTCCCCCTTATGAAGACTCTGATGCTAAAGACTCTATTCCCTCAGCATCTCCCCCTGAAGACTACTCCTTTGGGGAAGCTTTACATACCATGAGGGAATATTTCCACTGGGAAGGCCAGGACTACTCTGATTCTAAGAAAAGGCACCGAGAGTTCCTTTTTCTTACCCCAGCACAGACCACTTGCTATCCCTCCAGTTTTAGACATTGTGGATGAGGTTTACTTGGAGTCTAGTCTAAATCCAGAATCTCTACCTCCTGCTCCAGCCAAACCAGACAGATACTACAGAGTACCTGACTCTCACAGATTCTTTTATAAAAGCCCTGTGGCTGACCCAGAAACAATTTCCCAGGGTCCCAGAGCCCTAGATAGATGGGGAAAGAAGATATACACCTCAGCTACTCTGGCTAGGAGAGCATTAAATTGGCAGTTTCACATGCTGAAATATCAGCAATTGCTAATGTCTCAAAACAAATGAGCACACTTACTGAACAGTCTGAATTCAAAGAAATGAAGGATCTGTTGCATGCAGCTGAACAGGTGGGCAAACATACTTTGCAATGTGGATTTGATTCATTGGAAGCTTCCTGTAGAGCAGCTGTTACTGGGTCTGTTATACGTAGACATGCTTGGTTAAAAGAACAAACCCTACCTGATTATGTTAAAGCAAAATTATTGGATGCACCTTTACAGCAGGATGCGTTTTGTGTCTTTAAAGAGGCTTTAAAGCAAATGGAGGATAAGGCAAAGTCTATGCAGACAGTGAAAGATTTTTTACAGGTACAACCCCCTCGTTTCAGCAGAAATTGGCCAACAAAAAACTGGTCCTTTCCAGCTTCTGACGGATCACAGAGGGGCAAATACAGACGCCCAAGGGGCAGAGGTTAGTCACAAGGCCCTTGCAAACCTTGCCAATGGGGTACTGCTACCCAGAAAGGAAAAGACAGGCCCCAAGCTAGCAGAAGACAAACACAATGACGCAGTCCTCAAACTACCAAGCAAATCTCTTGGCAGCTCCCTTGGGAGGAAAATTAGCACTTTTTCAGACAACTGGCACATCATCACAAAAGACAAATGGGTCCTAAACGTTTCACAAGGATCCACTTTCATACCTTGCCAAGGATAAAAGGATTGCCAAACCTGCCACTAAATCAATGGGCAGAGGCACAAAAACAAATTGCAGCTCTCATGGACATGAGAGCCATTCAACAGCTATCTACACAGGAGCAAGGACAAGGATTTTACTCAAGACTCTTCCTAGTCCCAAGAAAAGACAAAGCATGGAGACCCATTCTGGATCTTTCAATTCTGAACACCTATCTAAAAGTACCAAAATTCAAGATGCTAACACTACAGCAGCTTCTTCCCATGCTGGGCAAGAATTTTGGCTAGTAACGTTGGACCTCAAGGAGGCATACCTGCATGTCCCCATCAGACAATTGCAGAAGATACCTCTGCTTCATTGCAGGTTCAACACAATATCAATTCTCTGCGCTGCCCTTTGGCTTACCTACTGCGCCCAGGGTCTTCACAAAATGCCTGGCACCAGTAATTGCATACTGCAGACAGAGGAATTCAAATGTACCCATACCTGGACGACTGCCTTATTCAAGCAGAAAGCAAAACCTCTGGCATTTGTCAAACACCTAAGTTGCCTAGGGTACACAGTAAACTAAAAGAAATCAAAACTAGTGCCTTCACAAAACATAATATTCCTGGGTGCCAGCTTGAATACAATGGCCCAGATGGCTTATCTCGCACCAGACAAGCAACAGCTGACTCAATACTTCAAAATAATGGCAACAAAGACCCAACTCCCTGCAAGAAAAATTCTGCAGGCCTTGGGATTCATGGCATCTTGCATACTAATACCATTTGCAAAACTGCATATGAGGAAATTACAATGGTACCTGAAAAGCGTATAGACTCAGCACAGCCACAGCTTGGAAACAATGATACCACTCTTTCCCTGCCAGAAACAGGAGTTTCTATGGTGGGCACAGGTATGTCCCCTCAGCAAGGGGTCAGCCTTTCACCTTGCCCACAGCCAGGCAAACTGACAACAGATGCATTGGGACTATTCCTGGGGAGCACACATGGCATGACAGTGCATTCGGGGCAAATGGACTACAGATCAAAGGCATATGCATATCAATCAATCAAAGAAATGCTAGCAGTACAGAATGCCCTAACAGCTTTCAAGGACCTTTTTCACCCAGGACAGCTAATTATAAAGACTGACAATACCACAGTAATGTGGTACATAAGCAAGCAAGGGGGCACACATTCCTACCCTCTATGCAGGCAAGCAATGACCTTGTGGAACACAGCACTGTCTTACCAAGTTCAATTACAAGCACAATTCCTGCCAGGAAAGAAAAACATTGGCAGACGACCTAAGCAGAAACATCATGGATCCCCACGAGTGGAAACTGGATCCACAAGTATTTGCAATAACTCAAAAATGGGGACGCCCAGACATCTGTTTGCCAGCCCCCAAAACTACCAACTTCAAAAATTTTGCACAAGGACATTCCATCCACAAGCTTGGATAGTGGACGCTCTCTCATTCAGTTGGGAAAACAGTGTATGCCTTTCCTCCACTGCCTCTTCTAGCAAAAGGTACTTCTGAAAGTCAGATTAGAGAGGCCACAAATGATACTCATTGCACCAGACTGGCCACGCCAGCACTGGTGTCCAATTTTAAGGAACATGGTCCACCATGGATTTTACCACATATTCCTCACCTGCTCACCCAGCGAGACAATCTGATTCTACACAGCCAGCTCAAGACTTTAAACCTGGCTGCATGGTAAATTACCTAAACAACCAGCCAACACCTCTATCCAAAGCTGTTATGGATGTCATTCTGGAGGCCCAGCACCAGGAAAACCTATTCAGACAAATGGAAAAGATTTTGCGCCTGGAACCAGGCTAAAGGCCAAAATCCCCTTCATCCAAACATTCCTCAGATTCTACAATATTTAACAGATGTTGCACAAAGGACTTTCCTTTTCATCTATTAAGATCCACGCCTCAGCAATTTCAGCTCATTACAACATGGATCCTCCTTTATTTTCACATCCACTCCTAAGACAGTACCTCAGAGGGGCTAAGAACAAGACCGCCAAGGAGAGCACCAACACCTACTTGGGATCTCAACTTTGTTCTGGAAAAGCTTACACTGCCGCCCTTTGAACCAGCTTTTTCAGCTGATTTAAAATTTCTTTCATGGAAAACTGCCCTGCTACTAGCAATAACTTCAGCTAGAAGAGTCTCAGAGCTACAGGCACTAATGGCAGTGGAGCCTTTCCTCATTTTTCATCAAGACAGTCTCTCTACGAACTAACCCTTTATGCCAAAGGTGGTATCCAGTGTGGCCCTAAACCAAACCATTCATTTGCCCACCCTTTTCCCAAATCCCCAGAACAAAGGAGAAAGACTCCTGCACTCTTTGGACATTCACAGGCAATTACGTTACTACTTGGATAAAATTAAGGCTTTCAGAAAATCTGACCAGCTCTTTGTAGCCTATGCTGCAGGATCACAAGGAAAAGCTATCTCAAAACAGACCATTTCAAAATGGATAGGACATTGCATACGTTTCTGCTACACGCATCATGGGAAACCGGTACCTGCTAACATTGGGTCCCACTCCACCAGGGATAAGCTACATCAGCAGCCTTTCTCAGGGGGGTGCCAACCAAGGATATTCTGGAAGCTGCAACTTGGAGTTCAGTGCACACCTTCACCAAACACTATCACTTACCTCTATATTCTAAGACTAGAGCTAGTTTTGCCACTGCAGTTTTTCAGGGCCTACTAGCGTCTTCTAACCCTGTAACTCCACCACCCATCCTTAGCTTTGGGATTCAACCAGTGTGATGACTGAAGCAGGGTAACATGAACATAATAGTTTTGTACCTACCATAAATGTAGATGGTAGTGTTCACCCTGCTGCAGTCCAGGTTACCCTCCCTCCATCCCCTCTGAACTAGCTGGACTTATCTATACCATTCTATCCTATGCAACCTCTGTGGTGTATTTGCTTGTGCCTGGAAAAAAAAAAATATATATATATCTATATATATCTATATATATATATATATATATCTATATATCTATATCTATATCTATATATATATATCTATATCTATATATATATATATATATCCTACCTATTCATCTGGGGCAAGAAAAACTGAAGAAAATGACGTCTGATGCCTCTTGTATAACCCTGGTGCACTGACGTCAGGGAAGTGACAGCAACAGACGCCGGTCCAAGACTTTGGAACTCTGGCCGACTGACTGCGAGAAAACCCACGTATGATGACTGCAGCAGTGTGAACACTCTCTTAACATCTACATTTATAGTAGGTACAAAACTGTACTTTCGGTCTGCCGACTCCTGGGATTTTCGTGTTCGAGTTTCATATCCAAAGTCTTCATTAAAGCCAAGTACCCTGTTGGGGAAACTTTTTTTCTTGCTCCAGACCGATGTCAGAACAAGTTAATAATTGTATTTCTTGTGGAAAGCAAATACCTCATAAGGACTTTCACTCTTACTGTATTCCTTGCCTAGGTCCTGACCACGACATTTCAAGTTGTCGGTTTTGTGCTAAATTTAACCAACGCACTATTAAGCGTCGGTATGACTTTGCATTAAACTATTTTGGGCGCAGATTTAATTATAAAATGTCGGATAGCTATCAGACTAGAGTTCACAAAAAACGCAAAGAAAGACAGAGGCCCAAAACCGAAGCTTCTGAGAAGCCAGTCGCCGGTTCTCAGGCGCTTTCGCAGCCCCTGACTCGCTAATTTAGTCGCAGACCGCTACCGACTCCCATGTGGAGTCTGCCATGCTGCTGGAAACTCAAGGTATTGGAGCTTCTGACTCTATTCCCTTAGATGGGTCCGGAGCCGCTGAGCTTCATAGCTTCATAGATTGGTACTAAGCCAACTGCCCTTGCGAGCCATTTTAAGCCTAGCTAATTATCCCTTGTGAGACTCTAATCCTGCACCTTGTGTTTGTACGGCAAACACCTTAACCATTAGGCCACCCTCCCAACCCAGGCACCGGCTTTTGAGGGTGTATTCAGACCTAAACATCTATACTTTAAACAGACTACAGCTTCAAAGGCAAAGACTAAAGCACCTTTAAGGACAAAAAACTATTCAAGAGCCACATGGACAGGCATCCATGCCCAAAAAACAGATGCTTAAAATGGCCGAAGACTTGATTACCTTGATCAGGGGCTCCCATCTCCCTCTTGAGGGGCTCCCATCCCCCTTTTGATAAGAGGCCTAGGAAAGAGACAGATTATGAATCTTCAGATCAGGTTTCAATTTCTTCAGATTCCTCTTCTGATCAGGAATATTCTCTTCCCCCTATGAGGATTCTGATGTTGAAGAATCTATCCCTTCAGCTCCTCTTGAGGATTATTCTTTTGGTGAAACCTTGCATACCATGAGGGAGCATTTCCACTGGGAGAGCTATGATTTTTCAGAATCTAAAGAGGCTCTGGGTCTTTAACTACCTCAACACGGGCCTCTAGCCAGTCAACCTGTGTTAGACATTGTAGATGTGTTTTCTGAGTCTAGTCTGACCCCTGATTTCTTACCTCCAGCTCCTGTTAAACCTGACTGATATTACAGGGTTCCTGACTCATAAATTCCTTTTTCAAAAACCCTACTGCAGACCCAGAAACGTTCACAGGGTCCCAAAGGGATTAAGGCTTCCACTGCAAAAAACCCTACCCCCTCTGACAGATTCTAGGGCACTGGATAGATGGGGGAAAAGGTTTAGAGAAGAAAAAAATTGGAGCCAGCAAACGATCCAAATAGATCCAAATTTTGTTATGGAAGGTTAATAAACCTGCACATTTGTTACCGACTGGTTTCGGTAGAAACACAACCTTCAGTGTATTTAAACAGCATAAATGTGATGAGCTGATAGAGGCATCTAACTCCCTATTGGTGGGTCATAAATTCTCTGAGACCAGGTGGGAATAATCCCCCAAGTTTAATTATCCATTTCTTTTTATTATTGAGAATTTGGTGCCATCCTGTTGGTCCTGTTTCCTGATATAATATCAATAATAATGAAAGTGAATTTGGCAGTATTATGTACCAAAAGATGTTTATACAGTGCACTACTAGTTTTCTTATGAATATTGCTAGTATGCTCTGATATTCTAATTCTAAATGGTCGAAGTTTGTCCTATGTAAAATGCACCACAGTGGCAACTGGCAATGTAAATAATCCAATCACTACTACAGTTTGCAAAAAAATTTTGTCATACCTGTAAAACAGTTCCTGCTAGAAAACTGGATTTATTGATTTTATCGCAGTGGGTGCAGTGTCCACATGGAAAACAGCGTATTAAGGGCTCACCAGAAAGTGTGGTTTGTTTGAATTGTGTGCTTGTGGTCTTGTTGCCATGTTTGAAATGATTAAAGAAACCACCTAGATTTTTCCCTTTTCTGTATGAAAATTGACACTGGTTTGGAATAAAATTGGAGATGTCTGGATCATATTGTAAAATATTCCAATGTCTATTGATGCAATCAATTGATTGGTATTGCGAGCATATGTGGTAGTAAATCTAAGTGTGGTAGTCCTTAGGAGTATGTTCTTTATATTGTAAAAAATCAACTCTATTTGAGGAGTTTGTCATATTGCTTGCATTAATCACATGACCCATGCCATAGCCTCGTGACCTGAACCGTTCTGTAAGCTCCTTCCTGTGATGTTGGAAAGTGGAGTCTGTGGAGCAAATGCATTTAATACGAATAAACTGACTTGGGGATGCGTATTACAGGGGGTGGATGAAAACTAGAGCCATGTAGAATTGTATTAAATTCAGGATGTTTCCTGAATACCTCTGTAGAAAGTGTATTATCAATCTGTTTGGTAATGGAAACTTCCAAAAAGGTGATTTTACTGTAATCATAATGAACTGTAAATTTCATACCCCATTTATTATGATTTAAATATGAAACGAAATCCCTCAAACCTGGTATGTCCCCTCTCCAAACCATCCAACAGTCATCCAGGTAGCATCGCCAAATATCAATGTTTTCTAGAAAGATGTTATGGCAATCTTATATAAGATGGTGTTCTACAAAAGCCATAAAAAGATCTGCATATATTGGGGCAAAGGATGCTCCCATGGCTGTACCCTTTACTTGCCAATAACATTTATCTAGGTAATAGAAGACATTGCTGGTTAACATGAATTTGGCTAATTCTACCAAAAAGGAGTTGAATAAGGGTTGATATAACCCAGCTTTGTCTAGCCAAAAGGACAAGGCCTCCAACCCAGACTTGTAAGGGATGTTAGTATATAATGAACACACCAAGAGTGCACATGCCAATCCTCCTCCAACTGACTGATATATTAAGGAACATGGTGGTATCATGTATGCGTGACCTTACCAAACTCAAAGGTTTGAGATGTAAAGTCAAACAAGGAAAGAGGTTCTGTGATGTACCCTTTCCTGAAACAATTGGTCTCCCCGGGGGGTTGACTAGATTCTTGTTTGTCATGGGTAAAAAATATATGTATTGGGTAGCGGGGTCATGTTCAATGAGTTGTGCGGTTTCATTTGTGATAGATTCATCCCTGGCCCAAAGGACAATCTTCAATCTGCTTCATGAACCTGAAAGTGGGATTCATGATCATAGGCGAATAGTATTTTTGGTCAGTTGTCTGATGGCTTCCTTATCATAATCCAACCAATTTAAAATCACCACAGCACCCCCTTTGTCAGCAGAAATGATTACAATGTCTTCATTATTTTGTAACTCAGTAATAGCCTGTTTTTCTGCTAAAGAAATGTTATTTGATTTACATCGAACCTCTTGCCCAGAGAAATGAAGATCTTTGAGTATTTCTCTGAAATTGAAGAACCAGAGGGTGCATGGGTGGATTAAATGTGGATTTGTGGTAAATAAATTTGTCACTTCTTGAAAAACTAGAATCACCAAAAGACAATTTTAGATTCAATAGCCTACAAAACGAAAAAACATCTTGAGCCGTGTTATCTTCAGAATTGATAAAACCAGGTACAAATGATAACCCTTTATTCAAGACAGACAATTGTATAGGTGAGGGTACATAATCGGATAAATTCAGAACATTATCAAAGGACAGATTTATTTCTGCATTACCATTTGTAATAAGCCCTGAATGTTGGTGATACCTTCTGTGTTTCCTTCCCCCCCATGCTGCTTGACCTAAAGGGACAGTACCTGTATTCCTTTTTGGGGGGGGGCAGTGATCCAATTGCAGACTGTGGCTCACTGTCAGTACATGAGACGTCCTCAGTAGAGGAAGCAGAGGTTCGACCAGATCTTTTGAGAATTGACCTAGGTCGTTTTTCCTGGAAGATCTATTGAAGGTGGGGGTAAACCTAACTTGTTTTGTGTTCGTAAAGGATTGGAGGTTTGGTAATCCCCTTGATCCCTCAAACTTCCGCAATTGCTCTTCCAGTATTTTAAGATCCCCTGCTGTTTTTTCAAATTAATTTGGAAAGAAGGTTCATCTTCATAAGGTTTAATATCCTCCACTAGCCTGGTAACCAACTGAATTTCAGAATCTATAGTCCTGCCGTAAAATCTAGATAAAGATTCTACAAAGGATATGGTTGCCTGCTGCTGAATAGATGACCACTGTTCGAGCAGTTCCTAATCAGCATTGGAGACAAGTGGCTGAATACGTACTCAGGCCCCTAGGTGTGATGCCTTTGGCCAAATAGGCCTTAAAGTTTCGAATGCCAGATATTCGATCCAAGGGTTTTAAGATGTAAAAAAAGATCATGAAAGGCTGAAGCACAGTTGTCTGTTTTGTGCTAAATTTAACCAACGCACTATTAAGCGTCGGTATGACTTTGCATTAAACTATTTTGGGCGCAGATTTGATTATAAAATGTCTGATAGCTATCAGACTACTGGAGTTCACAAAAAACGCAAACAAAAAGACAGAGGCCCAAAACCGAAGCTTCTCCGAAGCCAGTCACCAGTTTTCAGGTGCTTTCGCAGCCCCTGATTCGCTAATTTAGTCACAGACTGCTACAGACTCCCACGTGGAGTCTGCCATGCTGCTGGAAACTCAAGGTATTGGAGCCTCTGACTCTATTCCCTTAGATGGGTCCGGAGCCGCTGAGCTTCATAGCTTGGTACTAAGCTAACTGCCCTTGTGAGCCATTTTAAGCCTAGCCAATTATCCCTTGTGAGACTCTAACCCTGACTACAGCTTCAAAGGCAAAGACTAAAGCACCTTTAAGGACAAACTATTCCTGAGCCACATGGACAGGCCTCCATGCCCAAAAAACAGATGCTCAAAATGGCCGAAGACTTTAATACCTTGATCAGGGGCTCCCATCCCCCTCTTGATAAGAGGCCTAGGCAAGAGACAGATTATGAATCTTCAGATCAGGTTTCAATTTCTTCAGATTCCTCTTCTGATCAGGAATATTCTCTTCCCCCTATGAGGATTCTGATGTTGAAGAATCTATCCCTTCCGCTCCTCTTGAGGACTATTCTTTTGGTGAAACCTTGCATACCATGAGGGAGCATTTCCACTGGGAGAGCTATGATTTTTCAGAATCTAAAGAGGCTCGGTCTTCCTTTAGCTACCTCAACACGGGCCTCTAGCCAGTCAACGTTAGACATTGTAGATGTGTTTTCTGAGTCTAGTCTGACCCCTGATTTCTTACCTCCAGCTCCTGTTAAACCTGATATTACAGGGTTCCTGACTCTCATAAATTCCTTTTCAAAAACCCTACTGCAGACCCAGAAATGTTCACAGGGTCCCAAAGGGATTAAGGCTTCCACTGCAAAAAACCCTACCCCCTCTGACATTCTAGGGCACTGGATAGATGAGGAAAAAAGGTTTACACATCTTTTACCTTGGCTATAAGGGCCTTAAACAGTCAGTTTCATATGCTCAAATATCCGCAACATGTCATGATATTGCTTAAACAGAAAATGTTAAACTCAATGTTATTAAACTCAAAGTGCAGAAAACAAATGCAGGATTTATTGCATGCAGCTGAATGAGTTGGAAAGCATACTTTGCAAAGTGGTTTTGATTCTCTGGAGGCGGCCTGCAAGACCGCAGTTGCAGGTTCTGTAATTAGGAGGCATGATTGGTTAAAGGAACAAAGTCTGCCTGATCATGTCAAAGTAAAATTATTAGATGCACTGTTACAGCATGATACTCTGGTGTTAAAAAATGGAAGACAAAGCAAAATCTATGCAAACTGTCAAAGATTTTTTTCAAGTACAGCCGCCTAGGTTTAGTAGACACTGGCTAACAAATAATTGGTCCTTTCCTGTGTCAGACCTCAAAGGGGCAGATCCAGATGCCCTAGAGGCAGATCCCAGGGGTAAGGTTCATACAGGTCAAAGCAATGGGATGCTTCTACCTCCAAAGTTGGAGAAGACAAATCACAACCATACAGGAAACTGTCCCAATAACTTACCCCAAGTACTTATCTCTTGGCAGCACCCTTAGGGGGAAAATTAGCACTTTTTTCTCAATTGGCACATCATAACCCAGGACAAGTGGGTTCTAAATATCGTGTCACAAGGCTACAAGTTCCATTTCCATACCCTGCCAAAGGCAAAAGGCTGGCCAGATCTGCCCAAAAAGTCAATGGGCAGAGGCACAAAAACAAGTCTCATCCCTTCATCATCTTGGACATGGGGGCCATTCACCAAGTACCAGAGCAAGAGCAGAGACGAGGATTTTACTCGACTGTTCATCGTACCCAGAAAGGACAAGGCCTGGAGGCCAATACTGGACCTATCTATTCTGAACACATTCCTGGATATACCAACATTCAAGAGGTTTACTTTGCAGCAGCTTCTGCCCATGCTTGGCTTGTGACTTTAGACCTAAGAGGCATACCTACATGTCCTAATCAGACAAATGTGCAGAAGATGCCTCAGATTCAAGGCTGACTCAATGCATTACCAATTCTCTGCACTGCCCTTTGGCTTATCTACTGCACCCAGGGTGTTAGTGCCTGGCACCAGTAATTGCATTCTGCAGACAGAGGAATACAAATATATTCTTATTTGGACTGTAATTCAAGCAGAGAATAAGGACATTCTTCTATAGCATCTGGCGTTTGTGTAAAGACTTCCAACATGCCTAGGGTACATAGTCAACGAAAAGAAATCAAAACTAGTACCCTCGAAATATTCCTGGGTGCAAGCTTAAATACAGCTGCCCAGATGGCTTATCTCATGCCAGACAAAGGCGCAACGGACTACCTATTTCAAAATGTTGGCAACAAAGGCCCAGTTATCTGCAAGAAAAATTCTGCAGGCTTTGGGCTTCATGACATCCTGCATCCTACTAATTCCATATGCAAGACTGCATAGGAGGAAACGTCAGTGGTACCTAAAAAGTGTTTGGATTCAACATTGCCACAGCCTGGAAACTGATTACTCAATGTTCATCGTGCATACAGCTGCAGTCATAACAGATGGGGGTTCTCCTGCCATCAGGCAGGTCCTCGGTCGGCCGAATTCCAAAGTCTAGGTCCGGCGTCGGTTGTCGTTGCTTCTTCCTTGACGTCAGTGCAACAGGTGTATAAAAGAACCAGCCGACACCATTTTCTTCAGTCTTTCTTGCTGTGCGGTGCCTGAAGCAGAAGCAGTTCGCAAGTGCCGGTCGGCCAGCTCCTGAAATTACGAAAATTTTGCAACCGTAGTCTTCTTGAAAGCCAAGTACCCCGTTGGGGAAACTTTTCTTGCCTCAGACCGATGTCAGATTTAACAATTGTATTTCATGTGGGAAGCAAATACCGCATAAGGATTTCCATTCCCTCTGTATTCCTTGTTTAGGCCCAGACCACGACGTCTCAACCTATTGTTTTTGTGCTACATTCAACAAGCGCACCATTAAGTGTCGGGCGGAGTTCGACCAGCATTATTTTGGCAAAACATTTAACTATATTATGTCGTTGGATACTCAGACTCCAGTTTTGTCTAAAGCGCAAAGATAAGGACCGACACTAGGTCCGCGGCCTCTACCGACACCACGCCAAAGCAGACTACACGTGGTCCGGTTTTCAGCGAGGCACCTATGCAGCCCCTGACTACCGACGACACTTCATTGGAGGTGTCTCCTGTGCCCGAGGTCACAGGCTCTTTGGCCCACACCCCGACTACAGATGCCGAAGCTACTCTTGGAAGTGAATCTCAAACTGGACAGGTCTACCTCCTCTCAAGGTGTCTTCAGACCTTCCTCTTCTTTTTCCATCAAGGCCTTCAAGTCTAAAGCAGCCATGCATTCTAAGAGGCCAGCTACACAGGGCCCATCTCCAGGCCCCATGCCTAAAAAACAGATGCTTAAAATGGCTGAGGATTTAATTACTCTTATCAGGGGTTCTCAACCCCCCCCCCCCCCCGGACAAAAGGCCCAGAGTGGAGGAAGAATCCCCCTCCTCTGAACAGGGCTCCATTATATCAGAGCACTCTGATGAACAGGAATATTCTTTCTCTCCTTTTGAAGACTCCGATGCAGAAGAGTCCATTCCATCTGTATCCCCCCAGAGGATTACTCCTTTGGGGAAACTTTGCATACCTTAAGGGAACACTTCCACTGGGAAGGCCAAGATTACTCAGATTCCAAGAAAAGGCTTAAGGAATTTCTCTTGCCATCTCAGCACAGGCCTCTGGCTATATCTCCTGTCTTGGACATACTAGATGATGTGTACTCGGAGGCCTGCCTTAACCCGGATTCTCTACCTCCAGCCCCAGTCAAGCCTGACAGGTATTGTAGGGTCCCTGGTAAGCCATGCTGCTGACCCAGAAACCATCTCACAGGGTCCCAAGGGAATTAAGGCCTCCACTGCTAAAAAAAAACATTACCTTCCGAGAGAGATTCCAGATCCTTAGAAAGGTGGGGAAAAAAGGTATATACCTCGGCCACCTTAACCATGAGGGCATTAAACTGTCAGTTCCATATGCTAAAGTACCAACAGTTTTTGTTATCACAATTGAGAAGTAAAATGTCAACCTGAACAACCAGACTTGGAGTTGCAGGATTTGATGCACAGTGCAGAACAAGTGGGTAAACATACCTTACAATGTGGTTTTGATGCTCTAGAGGCCTCATGTAGAGCTGCTGTTACAGGATCAGTCATACGTAGACATGCCTGGCTCAAGGAACAAACCTTACCAGATCATGTCAAAGCTAAATTACTAGATGCCCCTCTACAAAAGGATGTATTATTTGGTGCTAATGCTGAGGAGGTTTTAAGGAAAATGGAGGAAAAGGCTAAATCAATGCAAACAGTGAGATTTTCTACAAGTACAACCCCCACGTTTCAGTAGAAATTGGCCTTCCAAAAATTGGTCCTTTCCAGCCACGGACAGACCCCAAAGAGGTAGATACAGGCGCCCGAGGGGCAGAGGGAAATCCCAAGGATCATTTAGAGGCAGACAATGGCAAGCTCCTACACAGAGGTGGTGAGGATAACTCGCAACCATTCAGAAAGCAAGCCCAATGACTTTCCCCTTTGCATGCCAAGCAAGACTCAAATGGCAGCACCCTTGGGTGGAAAACTGGCATTATTTTCAAAAAATTGGCATATTGTCACAAGACAAATAGATCCTGGACATTATAAACAGAGGCTACAGACCCTTCCAAAAATGAGGCATGCCAAACCTGCCACACAAAGGACAGAGGCACAAAGACAAATTTCAGATCTCTTGGACATGAAAGCTATTCAAGAGGTACCTACGCACGAACAAGGTCAAGGTTTTTATTCCAGACTATTCCTGGTACCAAGGAAGGGAAAAGATTGGAGACCTATTTTGGACTTATCCATCCTAAACACATTTCTACTCTTACCAAAATTCAAGATGCTCACTCTACAGCAGCTTCTTCCCATGCTGGGCAAGGAGTCTTTGCTGGTAACATTGGACCTCAAGGAGGCATACCTGCATGTCCCAATCAGACAAAATTGCAGAAGATACCTCAGATTTCTTGCAGGTTCAACCCATTATCAATTCTCTGCATTGCCCTTTGGCTTATCTACTGCGCCCAGAGTATTCACGAAATGCCTGGCATCAGTAATTGCCTACTGCAGACTTCAAGGGATACAAATATACCCCTATTTGGACGACTGCCTGATCCAAGCAGACAGCACATTCTTCTGAAACATCTGGCTTATGTAATAATGTTGAATTCTCTGGGATACACTGTCAACAAAAAGAAATCAAGGCTAATACCCTCTCGGAAAATAATTTTCCTGGGTGCCAACTTGGACACAAACACCCAGATGGCCTACCTCACGCCAGAGAAGCAGGGGCAACTAACTCAATACTTCAGAACACTAGCAAATTGCACCAGGCTGACTGCAAGGAAAATCCTGCAGGCTCTGGGATTCATGGCATCTTGCATCTTGCTAATCCCATGTGCAAAGCTGCATATGGGGAAACGTCAATGGTACCTGAAAAACCTATGGTCTCAACACAGCCACAGCTTGGAAACAATAATACCACTAATTCCATGTCTTCAAAAGGAATTTCTGTGGTGGGCTCAAGCTTGCCAAACACACAGGTCTCCCATTCAACAAGCCTCAAGCAAATCAAGTCATCACAACAGACGCCTCGGACTACGCCTGGGGGGGCGCACATGACAGATCGGTGCATTCAGGGCAAATGGTCCCAAAAAGAAAGGCACCTTCACATCAATCAAAAGGAGATGCTAGCAGTAATAAGTGCTATTATAGCTTTCAAAGACCTTCTGCAACCAGGTCAACTATTGATAAGAACGGACAACACCACAGTAATGTGGTACATAAACGGGGAGGAACCCATTCTTACCCCCTATGCAGACTGGCCATGTCACTTTGGAACATGGCCCTGGACTTACAAATCGAACTACAAGCACAGTACTTGCCAGGCAAGGAAAACACGCTAGCAGACAACCTAAGCAGAAATGACAGATCCACACGAATGGAAGTTGCATCCTCAAGTTTTTACAGAGATGATTCAAGCATGGGGAAGGCCAGAGTGATCTTTGCCTCCCACAAAAATCACCAATTGACAAAATTCTTTTCAAGGTTTTTTTCATCCAAAGGCCTGGAGCGTGGACGCTCTCTCTCAGTTGGACATCAATGACAGTTTATGCCTTCCCACCTCTTCCTCTGCTGCCCAAAGTTCTATTAAAAACCAGAGCAGACAGACCAAAGATGATTCTCATTGCTCCAGACTGGCCAAGACAACACTGGTATCCACTCCTGAGGAGCCTGACACATTCCCCACCATGGACCCTGACTCTAATGCCTCTTCTCCTGACTCAGCACAGCTTCAAAACTCTTCAGTCAGCTAAAACCACTTTAGCCGCATGGAAGATTCCTTAGCATCACAACAGACCCCACTCTCCAAGGAGGTGCAGGATGTCATTTTGGAGGCCAGAAGACAGTCTGCTAGAAAAGCTTACTCAGCAAAATGGAAGCGGTTTTGTGTCTGGAATGAGGAAAAAGGGCCAGGATCCTGGAAAACTGAACTTGCCTCAAATATTACAGTATCTAGCTGAGCTGCTAAGCAGTGGACTTCATTCTCCATCAAAATCCATGCCTCAGCCATTTCTGCAGAATAAAACACTGATCCACCCTTTATTCTCTCACCCCCTCTTAAGACAGTTCCTCAGAGGGGCTAAGAATCTAAAACCCCCAAGGAAATGACCAATACCTGCTTGGGATCTCAATTTCATTCTAGAAAAACTGACCTTGCCTCCTTTTGACCCAGCTGCCTCATCAGATTTGCTATATTTGTCCTGGAAAACCGCTTTCCTTCTGGCTATTACCTCAGCTCGTAAGGTTTCGGAACTACAAGCTCTCATGGCTGTGCAGCCTTTTATCATCTTCCATCAGGACAGAGTTTCCTTATGAACCAACCCGTCCTTTATGCCAAAAGTGGTATCCAGGGTAGCTTTGAATCCGGCTATACACTTACCTACCTTTTATCCTTAATCCTCAAAACAAAGGGGAGAGATTACTACATTCCTTGGACATGCACAGACAACTGTGTTATTATTTGGACAGAACAAAGCCTTTCAGAAAATCAGAACAGCTCTTTGTGTCCTATGCTATAGGAGCTCAAGGAAAGCCAATTTCCAAACAGACAATCTCAAAATGGATAGCCCACTGCATACGCTTTTGCTATTCTTTCCATGGCAAAACTGTACCTACAGGCATCAGATCTCACTCCACAAGGGCCACGGCAACCTCTGCAGCTTTTCTCAGAGGAGTTCCTACCAAAGTTATTTTGGAAGCAGCCACTTGGAGTTTTGTGCATACCTTCTCCAAACACTACCACCTTCCACTATACTCCAAATCTAGAGCGGGCTTTGCCACTGCAGTATTGCAGGGCATTCTGGCTCCTCCTAGTTCCACCTAGTGCCTACCACCCCTTTCCTAGCTTTGGGTTTCTACCCATCTGTTATGACTGCAGCTGTATGCACGATGAACATAGTACAGTTTTGTACCTATCATAAATGTAGATGTTCGAGTGCTAATACAGCTGCAGTCCAGGTTTCCCTCCCTCCTTCCCCTCTTGGGACAGGCCTAATGGCTAACATCTCCTCATGCAACCTGATTGGGGGGGTATTCTTGATATATTTGCTTGCACTACTGTATTTTGATTATATGCCATTGCTTTATTACACAAATTATGTATTGCCTTCATTCTGGGGGCACCTGACATCTGGGGCAAGAAAAAAAATGAAGAAAATGGCGTCTGCTGGTTCTTTTATACCCCTGTCGCACTGATGTCAGGGAAGAAGCGATGACAACCGACGCCGGACCTAGACTTTGGAATTCGGCCGACCGAGGACCCGCCTGACGTCAGGAGAACCCCATCTGTTATGACTGCAGCTGTATTAGGTACAAAACTGTACTTTCCCTGCAACAGGAGTTTCGATGGTGGGCAAAGGCTTGTCATCAAAACAAGGAACAGCCATTCACATTACCCCCAGCCAGGAAGACACTAACAAATGCATAAGATTATGCCTGGGGGGCCCACATGGCAGGAAGATGCATTCAGGGCACATGGACCTCAAATCAAATGCATCTACATATCAATCTAAAAGAGATGTTAGCTGTTCAAAATGCCCTGACAGCCTTCAAAGACCTACTTCATCCAGGGCAACTACTGATAGACAGAACACCACGGTCATGTATATAAACAAGCAGGGGGGCACACATTCTTACCCCCCTTGGCATACTAGCCATGACTTTGTATTACCAAGTACATCTGCAGGCACAATTCTTGCCAGGGAGGAAAAATACTCTGGCAGACGAACTAAGCAGAAACCTCATGGATCCCCACGAGTGGCAGCTGGATCCACAAGTCTTCAGCATGATGACAAGGAAATGGGGATGTCCGGACCTAGATCTATTTGCCTCCCCTCACAACTACCAACTAAAAAGATTCTGCACAAGGATTTATTACAGACAAACATGGAAAGTGGACGCCCTGTCTTTCAGCTGGAAAAAATCTATCGGTATATGCCTTTCCCTCACTGCCTCTCCTCCCCAAGGTATTCCTAAAGGTCAGACAGGAGAAGCCACAGATGATCGTGTTTCACTGTTGCAGTCATTACTCTTGGGTTATCCTGCTGGCAGGCTACCCTCTGTCGGCCAGAATTCCAAAGTCTAAATCTGGCGTCTGTTGCTGTCGCCTCTTCCCTGACGTCAGTGCGCCAGGGGTATAAAAGATGCAGCCGACGCCATTTTCTCCAGTCTTTCTTACTGCACGGTGCCCGAAGCAAAAGCAGTTCGCAAGTGCCGACTCCTGAGATTTTGAAGTCCAAATTTCAGAACCAAAGTTTTCATTAAAGCCAAGTACCCCGTTGGGGAAACTTTTTTTTCTTGCTCCAGACCGATGTCAGAAAAAGTTAACAATTGTATTTCTTGTGGGATGCAAGAACCTCAAGGATTTTCACCCTTCCTGTATTGCCTTGGCCCTGATCACAACGTTGCTAGCTGTCTGTTTTGTGCTAGATTTAACCATCGCACTATCAAGCGTCTGTTTGATTTTGCATTTCATTACTTTGGTCAAAGATTTAATTATATAATGCTGTCGGACCAGCCGACAACCGGAGTTTACAAAAAACGCAAGGAAAAGGATAAGCATCCTAGGTCCAAAACCGATGAAACCTCTGCTACGTCAGTCGCCGGTTCTCAGTGAGGTGCTTTCGCACCCCCTGGCGCCTGCTACCCCAGAGCCCCAGGCTGCTTCCGACTCCCACGTGGAGCCGACTGGGCCTCTAGATACTCAAAGTATTGGACACTCTGAAATTCCCTCAGATGGGTCCGGAGCCGCTGAGCAGGCATCGGCTTCTGAGGGTGTCTTCAGACCTACACAACTATATATTAAGCCATCTTCAGCTTCAAAGACTAAAGCAGCTCTAAAAACAAAGAAACAAGTACAACATTCTCCTACTCAGACTTCCATGCCTAAAAAACAGATGCTTAAAATGGCCGAAGACCTAATTGATCAGGGGCACCCATCCCACTCCTGATAAGAGGCCTAGGCAAGAGACAGAGTAGGATTCTTCTGATCAGGTTTCTATTTCCTCCTCTGGACAGGATTACTCCATGCTTCCCTATGAGGATTCTGATGCTGAAAAATCCATTCCTTCAGCCTCTCCTCCTGAGGATTATTCTTTTGGGGGAAACCCTGCATACCATGAGGAAGCCTTTCCACTGAGAGAGCCAAGATTATTCTGAATCTAAGAAAAGGCTCAGACTTTCTGCTTCTTCCTCAACACAGACCCCTTTCTATTCCATCTGTTCTACACATTGAGAGTCCGGCCTGTCCCCTGACTCTTTACCCCCTGCACCTGCTAAGCTGGACAGTTACTACAGGGTCCCGGATTCGGATTCTCATAAATTCCTATATAAAAACCCTGCTGCTGACCCAGAAACTATAGGTCAGGGGTTAAAGCTTCCACTGCAAAGAAACCCTCTGATAGGGACTCTGGCTCTAGACAGATTGGGGGGGGGGGTCTACACTTCTGCTACCCTGGCTGTAAGGGCTTTAAGTTGTCAGTTCCATATGCTTAAATATCAGCAATATTTAATGTCACTGCTTAAACAGAAATTATTGACAAATACAGAATGTTCAGAGAACAAGGAATTGCAGGATTTATTGCATGCTGCTGAACAAGTGGGAAAGCATATTTTGCAATGTGGTTATGATTCACTGGAGGCCTCTTGCAGGGCCGCTGTTACAAGTTCTGTTTTTAGAAGGCATGCTTGGTTAAAGGAACAGAATCTGCCTGATCATGTTAAAGCAAAATTATTAGATGTACCATTACAGCATGACATTTTGTTTGGTACTAAAGCAGAAGAGGTGTTTAAAAAAATGGAGGATAAAGCAAAATCCATGCAGACAGTCAAGGGTTTCTTACAGGTACAGCCACTCAGGTTTAGCAGGAACTGGCCTTTTAAAAATTAGTCCTTTCCAGTCAGACCACAGAGGCAGATCTCAGCCCCAAGGCTCATACAGGCCTAAACAATGGGTTGCTCCTACCTCCAAAAGTGGAGAAGACAAATCACAACCTTACAGGAAACAGTCCCAATGACTTTCCTCTACCAGATCCAAGCACTTTTCTTTTGGCAGCCCCCTTAGGAGGAAAACTAGCACTTTTTTCATCAAATTGGCAAATGGTTACCCAAGACAAATGAGTCCTGAACATAGTGTCTCAAGGCTACAGGTTCCATTTTCACACTCTACCAAGGTCAAAAGGTATGCCAGACCTGCCACACAATCAATGGGCAAAGGCACAAAAACAAATTACAGCCCTCATGGACATGAGGGCCATTCAGCTAGTACCACAACAAGAGCAGGGGCTAGGATTTTACTCCAGATGTCCTAGTACCCAGAAAGGCCAAAACCTGGAGACCAATACTGGGCCTGTCTACTAAAGTTTCTGGAAGTTCCAAAAATTCAAGCAAGTTACAGCAGCTACTGCCCATGCTGGGCAAGAAGGCTTGGCTCGTAATTTTGGACCTAAGAGGCATACCTGCATGTCCCAATCAGACAATCTTGCAGAAGATACCTCAGATTCATAGCTGGCTCAATGCATTACCAATTCTCTGCACTGCAATTTGGCTTATCTACTGTGCCCAGGGTCTTCACAAAATGCCTGGCACCAGTAATTGTGTTTTGCAGACAAAAAAGGAATTCAAATATATCCCTACTAGGATGACTGCCTAGTTCAAGCAGAGAACAAAGACATTCTTCTAAAGCATCTGGCGTTTGTAAAAAGATTACTAATTAGCCTAGGGTACACAGTAAACGAACAGAAATCAAAACTAGTGCCCTCTCGAGATAATATTCCTGGGTGCAAGCTAATCTCACGCCAGACAAACAAAAGTAACTGACTACTTACTACAAGAAATTGGCAACAAAAACCCACTTACCTGCAAGGAAAATCCTGCAGGCCTTGGGTTTCATGGCATCCTGCATTCTACAAATTCCATATACCAGACTGCATGAGGAAACTACAGTGGTATCTAAAAAGTGTTTTGGACTCTGCATTGCCACAGCCTGGAGACAGTAATTGCACTCATTCCCTGCCTACAACAGGAGTTTCGATGGTGGGCAGAAGCCTGTCACCACAACAAGGGTCTGCCATTCAGTTTACCCACAGACAGACACTGACAACAGATGCATCAGATTATGCCTGGGGGGCCAAATGGCAGGAAAATGTATTCAGGGCACATGGTCAGATGCATCTTAACATCAATCAAAAAGATGCTAGCTGTTCAAAATGCCCCGACAGCCTTCAAGGACCTGCTTCATCCAGGACAGTTACTGATAGACAACACTACGGTTATGTGGTACATAAACAACTGATAGACAACACTACGGTTATGTGGTACATAAACAAGCAGGGAGGTACACATTCCTACCCCCTCTGCAGACAAGCAATGACCGTATGGGACACAGCATTGGCTTTTCAAGTTCACCTGCAAGCACAATTCCTGCCAGGAAAAACAAATACTCTGGCAGACTAAGCAGAAACCTCTCTGGCAGACTAAGCAGAAACCTCATGGATCCACAAGTCTTCAGCATAATAAAGAAATGGGGATGCCCATAGATCTATTTGCCTCCCCTCACAACTGCCAATTGCAGAGATTTTGCACAAGGCTTTATCACAAGCAAGCATGGAAAGTGGACGCCCTATCCTTCAGCTGGAAAAATCTACAGTATATGCTTTTCTGCCACTGCCTCTCCTTCCCAGGGTACTCCTAAAGGTCAGACAAGAGAAGCCAAAAATGATACTGATTGCACCAGACTGGCCACACCAGCACTGGTACCCAATCCTAAAGAGCTTGTCTCAAGGTCCAGCATGGATTTTGCCTCAAACTTCTCACTTGCTGACCCAACAAAACAATCAGATCCTGCACAGCCAACTCAGGACCTTAAATCTGGCAGCATGGTGGATAATGTAGCCATTCAGAACACTCCTCTTTCAAAAGCTGTTATGGATGTTATTTTGGAGGCCAGGAGGCCCAGTACCAGAAAATCTTGTGCAGAAAAATGGAAGAGATTCTGTGCTTGGAACCAGTAACAGGGCATTGACACGTGTGTACCAAATATCCCTCCGATTTGACAATACCTAACAGATGCTAAACAAAGGCCTTTCTTTCTCATCTGTTAAGATTCATGCCTCTGCCATTTCAGCCCATTACAATACAGAACACACCTATCTTTTCTCATCCTTTAATAAGGCAGTAACTCAGAGGGGCCAAAAACATTAGGCCTCCAAGGAGAGCACCAATTCCGGCCTGGGTCCTCAATTATATTTTGGAAAGACTCACACTGCCTTCTTTCGAGTCAGCAGCAACAACAGATACAAAGTTCTTGTCCTGGAAAACAGCTCTTGTTCCTAGCAATAACCTCTGCAAGGCGAGTCTGAGTGCTCATGGCTGTGGAAACTCGTCATTTTTCATCCAGACAGGGTTTCTCTGAAGACAAACCCTACATTTATGCCTAAGGTGGTGTCCAGCGTGGCCCTCAACCAAACCATTTACTTGCCTATCTTTTATCCAAATTCACAGAACAAGGGTGAGAAAATTCTGCATTCTTTGGACATACGCAGGCAGTTGCGCTTCTACTTGGACCGAACTAAAGCTTTCAGAAAGATTGAGCAACTTTGTGTCATATGCTGCAGGATCACAAGGAAAAGCTATCTCAACTGACAATTTCTAAATGGATAGGCCATTGCATCCGTTTCTGCTATTTTCAACATGGCAGATCAGTGCCTAAGGGCATTAGGCCTCATTCCGCCAGAGCAGCAGCCACTTCAGCAGCCTTCCTCAGAGGAGTACCAACCAAAGATATCTTAGAGGCTGCAACGGAGTTCAGTGCACACCTTCACAAAGCACTACCACTTACCTCTTTACTCTAAGTCCAGAGCAGGCTTTGCCACTGCAGTTCTGCAGGGCCTCATAGCCTCTCCTAATCCTATTTAGCCCAGCCACCATTCCTCAGCTTTGGGATTCAACCCAAGAGTAATGACTGCAATAGTGAAACACGAACATAGTACAGTTGTGTACCTACCATAAATGTAGATGTTAGTGTTCACTGTTGCAGTCAAGGTTACCCACCCACCATCCCCCTTTTCTTTGCTGGGACTTATCTGCACTTCTCTATCCTATACAACCTATGTGGTGTATTTGCTTGTAGATGAAGGAAATGTTATTTTTGTGCATGCATTTTTATTGGCATATTTTTCAGCCTACCAATTTGGGGGCACTGACATCTGGGTCAAGAAAAACTGAAGAAAATGGCGTCTGCTACATATTTTATTCCCCTGGCGCACTGATGTCAGGGAAGAGTCGACAGTAACCGACGCCAGATCTAGACTTTGGAATTCTGACCGACCGAGGGTAGCCTGCTAGCAGGATAACCCAAGAGTAATGACTGCAAAAGTGAATACACCACATTTATGGTAGGTACACAACTGTACTATACTGATTGCCCCAGACTGACCCCGCCAATTTATCAAATAACTTGTCTGTGCCCAGCTTGGACCTTATTTCAAATGCCTCCCCTACTGTCCCAGCCAAAAATCATATCCTGCACGGCCAACTCTGGACTTTAAACCTGGCAGCATAGTGGATAATGTAGTCATACAAAACACGCCTCTCAGTAACACTGTGATGGATGTCATTTTGGAAGCCAGAAGGCCTATTTCTTGAAAATCTTATGCTGGAAAATGGAAGATTCTGTGCTTGCAACCAGGCACAAGGACCTAGATACAGCTGTGCCAAATATTCCTCAGATTATGCAATACTTAGAGATGCTGTACAAAGGCTTATCTTTTTCATCTATTAAAATTCATGCCTCTGCAATTTTGGCTCATTACAACACGCAGCCACCAATCTTTTCTCATCCCTTATTAAAGCAGTACCTCAGAGGAGCCAACAATTTAAGGCCTCCACGGAGATCACCAATGCTGGCATGGGACCTCAACTGTGTCTTGGAAAAACTCACCCTGCCTCCTTTTGAGCCAGCTGCTACTGCTGATGAGTTTTTATCTTGGAATACCGCTCTGCTCCTGACTCATGGCTGTGGAACCTTTTATTTTTTATCCAGACTGGGTCCCTGAGGGTAAACCCAACATTTATGCCTAAGGTGGTGTCCAGTGTGGCTCTTAACCAAACTATTCATCTGCCAACTTTTTATCCAAATCCACAGAACAAGGGGGAGAGAATTCAGCATTCTTTAGACGTACATAGCTTAGATTCTACTTGGACAGAACCAAAGTTTTCAGAAAGAGCAATTACTAGTGGTATATGCTGCAGGATCACAAGGAAAGGCTACCTCAAAGCAGATTATTTCAAAGTGGATAGGCCACCGCATTCGCTTCTGCTACTTACACTCTACTCTAAATCCAGGGCAGGCTTTTCCACTGCAGTTCTGCAGGGCCTCATAGCCGCTCCTAATGCTGTTTAGCCCAGCCTCCCAACCATAGCTTTGGGACTCTACCCAAATATGACTGCAACAGTGAAACGCTAAGAACATAGTACAGTTGTGTACACTTACCATAAATGTAGATGTGTATTGACTGTTGCAGTCCAGGTTACAAACCCGCCATCCCCCTTTTTTCTGATGGAACCTATCTTTCCTTTGATTTATACAACCTATGTGGTGTATTTGCTTGTAGAGGAAGGTAAAGCTTATATTGGTGCATGTATTTACATATATAAATTTTGGCTACCCTTTTAGGGGGCACCTGACATCTGGGGCAAGAAAAGAAAATGGCATCTGCTGCATCTCTTATACCCCTGGCGACCTGATGTCTGGGATGGGGCGACGGCAGCCGACGCAGGACCCAGGACTTTGGAATTCAGGCCAACTGAGGGCAACCTGCCAGCAGGATTCTAAATGTAATGACTGCAACAGTGAATACACTCTAACATCTACATTTATGGTAAGTGTACACTGTACTTTCCTTGCCTAGGCCCTGACCACGACATACCTTGCTGTCGGTTTTGTGCTTTAATCAGCGCACTGTCAGTTGGTACATTTTTGCCTTGAAATATTTTGGTTCTCTGTTTAATTATCCAGAAATGTCTGTTACCCATCCGACTACCGGGATTTTGAAAAAATGCAAATATAAAGATAGGCCGTCTAAGTCCAAAACTGACTGTGCTTCCTAAGCCAGTCTCCTTTTCGCTGGTACTCAGTGAGGTGCTTTTGCAGCCCCTGATACCTGCTACGGCTGACTCGCAGGCCTCTACTGAGACCCATTTGGAGTTGGGTATGTCGCGAAATGCTTCACCTCTCTGGCAGAGATGGGTCTGGAGCTGCTGTGCAGGCACCGGCTTCTGAGGGTGTATTCAGGCCTGCAGATTGTCATATTAGACAGACTCCACCTATATTAAGGCCTAAATCTTGATCGGTCTAAAACCATGCCCAGGCCACATGTTCAGGCCCCTATGCCTAAAAAAACAAATTATCAAAATGGCTGAAGATCTAATTACTGTAGTCTGGGGTAGTCAGCCCCCTTCTAAGAGGCCTAGCGCTGAGCTTGACTATGAGTCTTCTGATCAGGACTGTTTCTTCTGACTTCTAATGACCTGGATTTGTCTATACCTACTTATGAGCATTCTGATGCAGAGTATTCCATTCCCTCTGCCCCTCCGAGGACTTTTCTTTTGGGGAAACTTTACATACCTTAAGGGAGCATTTCCACTAGGAAAGTCAGGAATTTTCTGATTCCATCTTCTATCTCCGCATAGGCTTTTGGCTATATTTCCTGTACTAGACATTGTTTTCGGAATCTAGTATGGCCTCTGATTTCCTGCCTCCGGCTACTAGTAAATCTGACCTACTACAGGGTTCCTGAGTCCCACAAGTTCCATTTCAAAAATCCTGTTGCAGATCCAGAAACTATTTCTCAGGGGCCCAAGGGCATTGAGGCTTCTACCTCTAAAAATCCTACCCCTTCTGATAGACTCCAGGGCGCTGGATAGATGGGGTAAAAAGGTTTATACTTCTGCAACCTTGGCAATAAAGGCTTTAAACTGCCAATTTCCTATGTTAAAATAGCATATTATTGGACTTCTTAAACAGAAAATGATTTCTGACTGTGGAAAATAAAGATTTACAGGATTTATTGCATTCTGCTGAACAAGTTGGAAAACGTACTTTACAATGTGGTTTTGATTCTTTAGAGGCCTCTTGCAAGGCTCCTGTTACTGGGTCTGTGCTTAGGCATGCTTGGCTTAAGGGACAGTCTCTGTCTGATCATGCTAAAGCAAAATTGTTGGATGCTCCTTTAAATCAGGACTGCCTGTTTGGCAATAAGGCTGAAGAAGTTCTAAAAAAGATGGAAGATAAAGCTAAGTTTATGCAAACTGTAAAAAATTTAAGCTTTAGTAGGCACTGGGCTAAGACTTGGCCCTTTCCAGATCCTCTCAAGCCAAACCCAAATGCACCAACAGCACCAGATTTCAGTCCCAGGGGACTCTCAGAACTAAGCAATGGAGGGCCTCCACTTCCAAATCTGGAAAGTCTCAAATTTCCTTTAAAATTACCAAGCACTTACTTTTTTAGCTGCCCCTTGGGGGGGGGGGGGGGGTGCTCTTCATGCAAAAGACTTGGAACTCATAACCCAGGACAAATGTGTTTTAAATAGTGTCCCAGGGGTACAGATTTCATTTCCACGCAGTGTCCCAGGGGTGCAGATTTCATTTCCACACATTGCCAATACCAAATGGGTGGCCAGACCTGCCTCCAAATCAGTGGACAGAGGCTCAAAAACAAGTACTTTCTCCCAAGCATGGGGGCTATTCAACTGGTACCAGAAGAGGAAAAGGGACAAAGTTTCTTTTCCTGGCACCCAGAAAAGACTAATCATGGCATCCAATTTTGGACCGGTCTACTCTAAAACACCTTTTTGGACATTTCAAAATTCAAGATGCTGACTTTTCACCAGTTACTTCCTATGCTAGGCAAAGATGCCTGGTTGGCAACTCTAGATTTAAAAGAAGCTTACCTGCATATCCCAATCGGGGAATCTTGCAGAAGATACCTACGCTTCAAAGCAGGCTACTTGCATTATCAGATGTACTTAGTGTTTCACTGTTGCAGTCATTACATTTGGGTAATCTGCTGGCAGGTTGCCCTCAGTCGGCCTGAATAACAAAGTCTTGGGTCCTGCATCGGTTGCGGTCTCCTCTTCCATGATGTCAGGGGTATAAAACATGCAGCTGACACCATTTTATTCTGTTTTCTTGCCGCGCGGTGCCTGAAGCGTAGTTCGCAAGTGCTGGTTGGCAGACTCTTGAAATTTTCGCATTAGAGTTTCAGAACCGAAGTCTTCAACTAAAGCTAAGTACCCTGTTGGGGAAACTGTTCCTTGCCTAGGCCCAGATCATAACTTTCCTTGTCGGTTTTGTGCTAGATTTAACCAACGCACTATTAAGCGTCTGTATATTTTTGCCTCCAGATTTAATTACCCTAAAATGTTGGTTAGCAATCAGACTACCGGAGTTCACAAAAAACACGAGACCGAGGTCCAAAACCAACAAAGCTTCTCTTAAGCCAGTCGCTGGTATTTATTGAGGTGCTTTCGCAGCCCCTCATGCCTGCTAGTTTTGAGTCGCAGGCCTCTACCGAGACCCATGCATAGTCCAGTATGCTGCGAGATTCTCTAAGTATTGAACATGCGGATGTCTCTCCCTTGGGTGGGTCTGGAGCCGCTGAGCAGGCACTAGCTTCTGAGGGTGTTTTCAGGCCTCAACATTTTTGTATAAAACAGATGCCAGCTTTAAAAACAAGATCAAAAACCTTTAAGTCTAAAAAAAAATGACGCATGTGCCACGTGCTCAAGCCCCTATGCCTAAAAAACAGATTATCAAAATGGCTGAGGGCTTAATTACCTTGATCAGGGGGTCCCACCCCCCCTAAGAGGCCTAGGCAAGACACTGATTATGAATCTTCAGATCAGGTTTCTATTTCTTCTGACTCCTCTTCTGATAAGGAATTTTCTATTCCCTATGAGGATTCAGATGCAGAAGAGTCCATCCCATCTGCATCTTCTCCTGAGGATTATTCTTTTGGAGAAAGCTTGCATACTTTAAGGGAAGATTTTCATTGGGAGAGTCAGTATTTCTCTGAATCAAAAAAGGCTTGGGGATTTCCTTCTTCCTCAACATAGGCCTTTGGAAATATCTCCTGTATTACATTGTGTTTTCGGAATCAAGCATGGCTCCTGATTCCCTGCCTCTGGCTCCTAGTAAACCAGACGGATATTACAGGGTTCCTGACTCCCACAAATTTCTATTCAAAAATCCTGCTGCTGATTCTGAAACTGTGTCCCAAAGGTGTAAAAGCCTCTACAGCCAAAAGTCCTACCCCCTCTGATAGAGATTCCAGGGCGCTGGATAGATGGGGAAAGAAATTTTATACTTCTGCAACCTTGGCAATTAGGGCCTTAAACTGCCAGTTTCATATGCTTAAATATCCACATGTTATGGGCTTATTGAAACGGAAAATTATGTTGATTTCTGATTGTGTGGAAAATAAAGAATTACAGGAATTATTGCATGCAGCAAAACAGGTTGGAAAGCATACTTTGCAATGTGGATTCCTTAGAGGCCTCTTGCAGGGCAGCAGATGTCCTTCAAGGATGCATCTGCAGTCATAACATATGGGTTGTCCTGCCTCAGGCAGCCCTTCGGTCGGCCGGATTCCAAAGTCTGGGTCTGGCCTCGGCTGATGTCGCACTTCACCCGACGTCATAGCTCCTGGGGTATAAAGGCATCAGCCGACGCCATTTTCCTTAGTCTTTCTTGCCGCGCGGTGCCCGAAGCAGAAGGTGTTCGCAAGTGCCGGTCGGTCAGATCCAGAGATTTCAACTACCGAAGACTTCTAAAAAAGCTAAGTACCCCGTTGGGGACTTTTTCTTGCCTCAGCCGATGTCAGACAAAGTAAATAATTGTTTAACTTGTGGGAAACAAATACCTCAAGGATTTCCACTCTTACTGCCTTCCTTGCTTAGGCCCAGACCACGACGTATCAGCTTGTTTAGCCTGTGCTTCCTTCAACCGACGGACACTTAGACGTCGGTCGAAGTTTGCAGAAGAGTTTTTTGGCTCCGCTTTTGCATATAAAATGCCGTCGGAGACTCCGACTATACATTTAGCTAAAAAACGCAAGGAAAAGGACCGACACTCGCCCGGTTTCGCTGAAACCACGGTTAGGCCTACCGCGAGTGTCTCTGTTTCGGCTGAGACCGAGACCTCGGTTCTCCCTTCGGCCGAAAGCATGCCTCTGACAGCCGAGGCCACACAAGCCATGACTTGAGTCGGCTACAGAAACTCCTACTGAAGAAGCAGGCACACAAGATTTGTCCGACACTATTCCGTTGGACATCTCTACTCCTGCATGTGGGGCAGCTAGGCCCCCTGCTTCTGTGTCTATCAAGGCCTTTTCCAGGGCTGAAGCAGCAAAACTTTCCAAGGCCTTACCTACAAAGGCTCCCTCTCACAGGCCTACTTCAAGTACTCAGATTCTCAGCCTTGCTGAGGACCTTATTTCTCTGATCAGGGGATCCAAGCCTCACCCAGACAGGGCCTCACAAGCCCCTCCTGAAAAGAGGCCTAGGACTGAACCCCCTGAACCTCTCTCCACTGACTATTATTTGGATGGTTCAGATTTATCTGACCATCAGGAAGGCCCATACTCACCTTATGAGGATTCTGATGCAGAAGACTCCATCCCTTCAGCCTCTCCTCCAGAAGAATTTTCTTTTGGGGAAACCCTACACTCTGAGGGAACACTTCCAATGGCAGGGTCAGGATTTTTCTGATTCTAGGAAAAGGCTAAGGACTTTCTTACACTTACCACAGCATAGGCCTTTAGCCATACCACCTGTACTCTCAGTTGTTGATGCATACAATGATGCCAGTACTGCCCCTGATTCTCTTCCCCCGGCCCTGCCAAACCTGACAGAGATACTACAGGGTCCCGGATTCTCACTTCCACTTGTATAAGGCCCATGCTGCAGACCCAGAAACCATTTCTCAGGGCCCCAAGGGTGTTGCAGCTGCCTCTGCCAAAAACCCCCTACCCTCTGAAAGAGAATCTAGAGCATTAGAGAGATGGGGTAAAAAGGTTTATACATCTGCTACTCTTTCTGCCAGGGCTTTAAACTGTCAATTTCACATGATACAGTACCAGGAATTTTTGTTAGATCAGCTAAATAAAAAACTGGCCTCTCCTGAACCTTTAGACCATAAGTCCCTTCAGGATTTGGTACACAACTCTCAGCAGGTCAGTAATCATTTCTTGAAATGTGGCTATGATGCACTGGAGGCTTCATTTAGATCAGCTATGACAAGAGCAGTGATTCGAAGGCATGCCTGGCTAAAAGAACAATCCTTGCCAGACCATGTTAAGTCAAAACTCCTAGATGCCCCTATGGAGAAACAAAGTTTATTTGGCTCCCCAGCACAGGAGGTTTTAAAGAAAGTGGAAGAAAAAGCAAAATCTGTCCAAACAGTCAAGGATTTCCTGCAGGTCCAACCCCCCGAGGTTCAGCAGAAATTGGCCTTCAAAGAATTGGTCCTTTCCAGACACCTCCAGAGCACAGAGAGGCAGAAATAGGCACCCAAGAGGCAGAGGTCAATCTAGGGGTGCCTACAGGGGTCGTCAGTGGCAACCTGCCAACCAGAGAAGTGCCACAACAGCTGCGACTGCAACTACTTCCACAGGACAGACACAATGACTTGACTCTGATTCCGCCTACCAGGGAACAACTGGAAGCACCCTTGGGCGGAAAGCTAGCTTTATTTTCAAAAAACTGGCATTGTATTACAGGAGACAAATGGACTTTGCAAACAATAGACAAAGGCTACAGGTTTCACTTCCACACTCTACCAAAAAAGAGAGGAATGCCAAACCTTCCACCAAGCCAGAAATCAGAGGCTCTAAAACAAATCAGCTTACTAAGGATGAGAGCAATAGAAAAGGTACCATCTATGGAACAAGGCCAAGGATTTTACTCCAGACTATTCCTTGTACCAAGAAAAGAAAATCAATGGAGGCCTATTCTCGACTTGTCCGCACTGAACACATATCTCATTGTTCCAAAATTCAAAATGCTGACCCTACAGCAACTTCTTCCCATGTTGGGCAAGGAGTCTTGGCTGGTGACTCTAGATCTCAAGGAGGCATACCTGCACGTCCCTGTATGACCAGATTGCAGAAGACACCTCAGATTTCTTGCAGGATCAGAGCATTATCAATTCTCAGCATTGCCCTTTGGCTTATCTACTGCGCCCAGAGTATTCACGAAATGCCTGGCATCAGTAATTGCTCATTGCAGGCTTCAGGGAATTCAAGTCTACCCATACCTGGACGACTGCCTAATACAAGCGGACAAGAAGACAAAAATAATAAAGGATTTGGCCTATATCATGCAACTGCTGCAAGCCTTGGGATACACAGTCAACATACAAAAGTCAAGACTAGTGCCATCCCAAAGGATAACATTTTTGGGTGCAGAACTGGACACAATAGCTCAGATGGCTTTTCTCACAGAGGAAAAACAAAAGCAACTTCCAGTCTATTTCATGGCATTAACAAAACAAACTCAGCTTACTGCAAGGAAAGTCCTGCAGGCCCTGGGTTACATGGCATCCTGCATAATCTTGATCCCACATGCCAGGCTGCATATGAGAAAACTACAGTGGTACCTGAGGAATGTATGGTCTCAACACAAGCACAGCCTAGAAGCCCCGATTCCAATCATTCCATGCCTGCACAAAGAATTCCTGTGGTGGGCTCAGGCCTGCAAGATAAACAGAGGATTGCCTTTCCACAAACCACATCCAAGGCAGACCATTACCACAGACGCCTCAGACCTAGGCTGGGGGGCACACATGGAAGACAAGTGTATCCAAGGCCTATGGTCCCAAGACCAGCTGAATCTACACATAAATCTAAAGTAGATGCTGGCAATGAAGCATGCAATCCAGGCATTCAGTTCATTCCTCCAGCAAGGACACCTGCTGATAAGGACGGACGATACCACAGTCATGTGGTACATCAACAAACAGGGAGGCACACATTCATACCCCCTATGCCGGATGGCAATGGACCTTAGGCCTGAATCTCAACATCCAACTGCAGGCCAGATTTGTACCAGGAAAAGAGAATTCACTAGCAGACAGCTTAAGCAGAACTACCACGGATGCTCATGAATGGATTCTGCATCCAGACATCTTCAAAACCATAACAAAGAAATGGGGAATGCCAGAAATAGACCTGTTCGCCTCCCCACTCAACCACCAACTGAAGAAATTCTGCTCAAGAGTATACCACCCATTAGCCTGGAAGGTGGACTCCCTTTCTTTCAGCTGGAAGGCCCTGACGGTATATGCCTTTCCACCTCTCCCATTGATGTACAAAGTTCTATTGAAGATCAGAGAGGAACAGCCAAAGGTAATTCTGATAGCTCCAGACTGGCCAAGGCAACATTGGTACCCACTACTGAGAAGCATGTCTCGGACGAACTCATGGCCTCTACCTCTATGTCCTTTATTTCTAACGCAGAACAACTACAGGACCCTGCATCCAAACTTAAAAACGCTGCAGCTAACTGCTTGGAAAATTGCATAACACAAAACCAACCTGTTTTATCTCAGAGGGTTAAGGACATTATCCTGGAGGCTCGCAGACCCTCCACAAGGAAAACATATTCAGCCAAATGGAAGAGATTCCTCATTTGGAGTGCAGCAAAGGGAACAAATGTCACTCTGGTAAACCTAGCACACATCCTAGAATACTTAGCAGAACTGTTCCACAATGGCCTGTCCTATTCTTCCATTAAGATTCATGCATCAGCAGTTTCAGCAGAGTACAACATGGATCCTCCTGTCTTCTCTCATCCTCTCCTCAGACAGTTTTTGAGAGGGGTCAAAAATGTAAAACCTCCAAGGAAACCACCTCTACCTGTATGGGATCTCAATGTTGTGCTAGAAAAATTAACACTTCCTCCCTTCGAACCAGCAGCAACAGCAGACTTACAGTTCTTATCTTGGAAAACTGCCTTCCTGCTAGCAATCACTTCAGCAAGAAGGGTATCCGAGTTACAGGCATTAATGGCAGTGCAGCCTTTTCTCATCTTTCACCAGGATAGAGTGTCTCTGAGAACCAATCCTACTTTTATGCCAAAGGTGGTATCCAGGGTATCCTTGAACCAAGCTATTCATTTACCTACATTCTTCCCCAACCCACAGAACAGGGGGGAAAAACTACTACACACCTTGGATGTACACAGACAACTGCGCTACTGTCTGGACAGAACTAAGGCCAGCAGAAAAACTGACCAGCTTCTGGTAGCATATGCAACAGGAGTGCAAGGGAAAGCAATTTCAAAATAGACAATCTCAAAATGGATAGGAAATTGCATTCGATTCTGCTACTCATTTCATGGAAAGACAACTCCTGAAAATATCAGGCCTCACTCCACAAGAGCTACAGCCACCACTACAGCTTTCCTACGAGGAGTGGCTACCAAAGACATTTTAGAAGCTGCTACTTGGAGCTCCGTGCATACATTTGCCAAGCATTACAATCTTCCTTTATACTCCAGATCCCGAGCAGGTTTTGCAACTGCTGTTTTGCATTCGATTCTGCTACTCATTTCATGGAAAGACAACTCCTGAAAATATCAGGCCTCACTCCGCAAGAGCTACAGCCACCACTACAGCTTTCCTACGAGGAGTGGCTACCAAAGACATTTTAGAAGCTGCTACTTGGAGCTCCGTGCATACATTTGCCAAGCATTACAATCTTCCTTTATACTCCAGATCCCGAGCAGGTTTTGCAACTGCTGTTTTACAAGGGATCTTAACTACACCATCACAGGACTGCATGGATCAGGCAATCCCAAATAAAACCAAGACTCTTTCCACAAAGGGCAAACGTCCAGTCTGGTGGACCCCAGCCATTAACAAACTTTACAATAAGAGGAGAAAGCTATTACATGATAGAACAAAATCCATAAAAGGGAAGTCACCCCTGATCATTATTAGTAAAAAAATACGAGCACTCATAAAATCAACTAAGGCCAATTTTGAGAGAAAAATTGCCATGGATTCAAAGGACAATCATAAGGCCTTTTTCAGCTATGTTAGGAACCTGGGTGGAAACTCCCAGATATGCTCAGAATTAGTCCAAAATGATACAAAAATCACTGAACCCACAGACATTGCCAACATACTGGCAGACAGGTTCAGTGCAAACTTCACCCCTCCCCTAAAGGAGAGATAACTATCCCAGCCGAGTGTAGCCTCCCGGACATCTCAAATGCGCAGGTGAAAGCTGCTCTCTAAAGCTAAAAACACAGCATCAATGGGACCGGATGGTGTCCCCGGCTGTGTGCTACACGAGCTAAATGAGGAATTAAACCCGCACGTAAGGCAGCTGTTTAATCTCAGCCTTACCACAGGATACGTGCCCAAGGAGTGGCGTACGGCAACTGTGGTCCCACTCCACAAAGGCGGCGCTCACGGACCCTGGTAATTACCCCCATAAGCTTAACAAGTCTAGTCTGCAAAGCTATGGAGAGGATCATAATGGAGCTCATAAACAAAGATATAGGGGACTTGCAGACATTGGACCCGACCCAGTTTGGCTTTGTCAAGGGAAGATCATGCCTTTTGAACTTGGTCGACTTCTTCGAAACAGTCACCAAGGCCATTGATGAGGGAAAGGCAGTCCATACAGCCTACCTTGGCCTTGCAAAGGCTTTTGACACAATACCCCACTCGGGTATTGTAGAAAAACTTACCAGCTTAAATGTAAACCCATATGTCACAAGATGGGTTGCAAACTGGCTTAAGGACAGAACCCACAGGGTTAGAGTTGCTGGCACTGTGTCAGACTCCAAGCCGGTCACAAGTGGTGTCCCACAGGGCTCGGTCCTTGGCCCCCTATTGTTTGGCATCTACTTCTCAGACGTACAGGTCAACATGGGAGGACTTTGGCTGACAAAGTTTGCAGACGACTGCAAACTGGGCGCCATAGTGGAAAGTGCATCGGACATGGATATCCTTCAGAAGGGACTCACGGAAACAGATAGCTGGTGCCAGAGCCATGGCCTGAAGTTAAATGCCAAAAAATGTATAGTCATACCCTTCGGGAAAAACAAGGTAACCCCAAGCTACCATATAGGTGGCAATCCACTAAGCACAGAAGAGGTTATCAGGGACCTGGGGACCCAGGTTGACAGTGGCCTTTCTTTTGACACTCACGTTGCTAAAGTGGTTAGAAAGACCTTCTACATTGCCCACCTGATCATGAAGGGATTCACATCCAGATCTAGTGAGGTCATTGTTCCCCTGTACTCTTCACTTATCAGACCAATGATCGAGTACAATGCCCCATTCGGGATGTATCTCACCCGACATCTGCAGCAATTGGAGAGACCCCAAAAGTTCCTCACCAAAAGGATAAAGGGACTCCAAAATCTGTCATATGCTGCCAGATTGAAGAAACTCCAGCTCTATTCAGTCGCATACCGTCTGCTCAGAGGTGACATGTGCCTGACATACAAGGCCATGTCCAACCCAGAATTAATGGACATGCTCCTAACCTTAGCACGGATATAAATAGGACGTGCTGGAGGGATAGATTTATCACTCTGAGACTCCCTATGCTGTGGAATAAAATCCCGGTCCATGTGAGGCAGAGCACCTCGCTGACTCTGTTCAAGAGAAATCTAGACCTGTGGATGGGAAATCGTAGGTTTACCCCGGGAATCATCTCTGTGTCACTGCTGGACAGAGGCACAACAAACTAATGGGCACAGTATTTTTTCATATAAGGGGTGGCGTAAGCCACAAAAATTTGGGCTAGGCTTATAAATGCCTTAGGGCAGATAGCCTAGTATAAACCTATGAACCTATTATCTTAGTGCCTCCTCCCCCAGTTTGGCTATGGTATTCTACCCATATGTTATGACTGCAGATGCATCCTTGAAGGACATAGTACAGTTTTGTACCTACCATAAATGTAGATGTCCGATAGGTATGCATCTGCAGTCAGGATTACCCACCCTCCTTCCCCTCTGTGGTATTCCTAGGGTGCTTACCCCTCTCTTAGCTAGCTGGGGGAATCTATTATGGTGTATTTGTTTGTATGTATATATGTATATATACTTTTTGTTTTCTACTGTTTGGAATTTGCTATTTTTATACAAATTTAGCCTTCCTTGAGGGCACCTGGGGCAAGAAACACTGAAGAAAATGGCGTCAGCTGATGCCTTTATACTGTCGGGTGAAGTGCGACATCAGCCGAGGCCAGACCCAGACTTTGGAATCCGGCCGACCGAAGGGCTGCCTGAGGCAGGACAACCCATATGTTATGACTGCAGATGCCTACCTATCGGACATCTACATTTACGGTAGGTACAAAACTGTACTTTTCTGGATCTGTGATTAGAAGGCATACCTGGCTCAAGGAGCAAAGTCTGCCTGTTCATGTTAAAGCTAAATTGTTGGATGCCCCTTTGCAGCATAAGGCAGAAGAGGTTTTAAAGAAAATGGGAGGACAAAGCTAATCTATGCAAACTGTAAAAAATTTCTTACAAGTGCAGCCACCCAGGTTCAGTAGGCACTGGCCTAAAAACTGGTCCTTTCCTGTGTCCAGCAGAGCCTCTCAAGGCAAATCCAGCCACTCAAAAGGCTCTAGATACCAATCACAGGGTTCTTACAGGTCAAAGCAGTGGGGTGCCTCCACCTCCAAATCTGGAGGAAACAAAGCATAATCCTACAGTAAGCAGTTTCAATGACTTCCTTCTACCTTCACCAAGCACTTATCTTTTGGCAGCCCCCTTGGGAAAATTAGCACTTCATGCTCAAAATTGGTAGTTAATTACCCAGGACAAGTGGGTATTAAACATAGTATCCCAGGGGTACAGATTTCATTTCCATACTTGGCCAATTCTAGATGGTTGGCCAGATCTGCCTCAAAATCAATGGGCAGAGGCTCGAACAAGTTACGTCCCTCATGGATATGGGGGCTATTCAACCAGTATCAGAACAGGAAAAAGGACCAGGTTTTTATTAAAGACTTTTCCTGGTACCCAGAAAAGACTATGCCTAGCGTCCAGTACTGGACTTATCAATTTTGAACACATTCCTGGACATTCCAAAAGACAAAATGCTGACTTTACAACAGCTACTGCCTGTGCTGGGCAGGAGTGCTTGGTTAGTGACTAGACTTGAAGGCATACCTGCATATCCCAATAAGGGAGTCATGCAGAAGATGTCTCCGCTTTAAGACAGGTATTTTGCATTGCCAATTCTCTGCACTGCCCTTTGGCTCATCTACTGTGCCCAGGGTCTTTACAAAGTGCCTGGCACCAATAACTGCATTTTGCAGACAAGCATACAGATTGATCCTTACCTGGACGACTGTCTCATTCAAGCAGAGAACAAGGACATCAACATCTGGCATTTGTAAAAAGGCTTCTAACATGTTTAGGGTACACAAACGAAAATAAATCACAATTGGTACCCGCTCAAAAGATTACATTCCTGGGTGCAAGCTTGAATACAACTGCCCAGATGGCTTACCTTACGCCAGACAAAGGCAACTGACAATATACTTCAAACAGATGGCAACAAAAAAAGTTATCTGCAAGACAAATTCTGCAGGCTTTGGGGTTTATGGCATTCTGCATTCTACTAATTACATATGCAAGACTGCATATGAGGAAACCTCAATGGTACCTAAAAAGTTTATGGAGTCAACATTCAGTCTGGAAACAATGATTACTCATTCCCTGCCTACAACAGGAGTTTCTTTGGTGGGCATAGACATGTCACCAAAACAAGGGACTGTCATTCACTCTACCCTCTGCCACCCAAATCCTAATCACAGAAGCATCAGACTATGCTTGGGGGGGGGTACCTGGTTGGGAGATGCATTTAGGGTATATGGAGCCCACAAAAAATGCATCTGCATATCAACCAGAAAGAGATGCTAGCTGTTCAGAATGCTCTGACAGGTTATATGGTACATAAACAAGCAGGGGGGTACACATTCCTGCAGACTAGCCATGGCATTGGAACACAGCTTTGTCTTACCAAGTTCATCTTCAAGCTAAATTCCTGCCAGGAAAACAAAATACTCTGGCAGATGACCTAAGCAGAAATCTTATGGACCTGCACGAGTGGAAACTGGATCCACAAATCTTCAACATGGTAACGCAGAAATGGGGGAGCCCAGACATAGATCTATTTGCCTCTCCCCAAAATTATCAACTGGACAAATTCTGCACAAGGACTTAGCATGGAAAGTGGATGCCCTATCCTTCAGTTGGAAAAAGCTATCAGTCTATGCCTTTCCCCCTCTGCCTCTTCTCTCCAAGGTCTTACTAAAGGTCAGGCAGAAAAAACTAAAAATGATCCTGATTGCTCCAGACTGGCCTCACCAGCACTGATGCCCAATTCTAAGGAATGTCTCCACTTGGTACTTGCCTCAAATACCTCATCTACTTTCTCAGCAGAACAATCAAATTCTGCACACACTGCTCCAAACTCTGAACCTTGCAGCATGGCTGATCATTTAAGATTCACGCCTCTGCCATCTCAGCTCATTATAATACTGAGCCACCTCTCTTCTCTCATCCTCTGGTAAAGCAATTCCTTAGAGGGGCCAAAAATGTAAGACCCCCCGGGAGAGCTCCCACTCCAGCCTGGGACCTTAACTTTGTATTGGAAAAACTAACACTTCCCCCCTTTGAACTGGCTGCTACAGCAGAGTTAAAATTCCTCTCATGGAAAACAGCTTTACTTCTAGCCATCACTTCAGCAAGAAGAGTGTCTGAACTTCAAGCCCTTATGGCAGTGGAACCCTTCATTATCTTCCATGCGGACAGGGTTTCCCTCAGGACTAACCCATCTTTTATGTCCAAGGTGGTGTCTAGTGTGGCTTTAAACCAGTCCATTCATTTGCCTACTTTTTTCCCTAATCCTCGGAATAAAGGGGAAAGGATATTACATTTTCTGGATGTACACAGACAGCTTAGATTCTATTTGGACAGGACAAACCCTCTCAGAAAATCTGACCAGCTGCTAGTCAGCTTTGTTGCAGGGGCAGAGGGGAAGGCCATTTCAAAGCAAACCATTTCCAAATGGATAGCACACTGCATCTATTTCTGCTACAAACACCATGGAAAACCTACCCCACAGGGGATAAGAACACATTACACTAGGGCTACATCTACCTCTACTGCATTTCTCAGAGGAGTCGCTACCAGGAACATCCTGGAAGCTGCAACCTGGAGCTCTGTACACACTTTCAATAAGCATTACCACTTGCCTATCTTTTCTAAATCCAGAGCTGGATTTGCCAGAGCAGTCTTACAGGGCCTGATTGCCAGCCCTAATGCTTCTTAATCTACCTCCACCCTTCCTTAGCTTTGGGAATCAGCCCAAATGTGATGACTGCAACAGTGAAACATGAAGAACATAGTACAGTTGTGTACACTTACCATAAATGTAGATGTTCAAGTGTATTCACTGTTGCAGTCCTGGTTACCCTCCCTCCAGCCCACTGATTGTCTTTGCTTTCACCTATCCTTTTTGGTTTGGCATATCTTATACTATGTGTATTTGCTTTTTGCTGGGGGTGTTCCACACTATATAATTGCTTCCTATTTTGGGGGCACCTGACATCCAGGGCAAGAAAAACTGATGTAATGGCACCGGCTGTATGTTTTATACCCCTGACATCATGGAAGAAGCGACAGCAACCGACGCAGAAATCCCAAGACTCTGGTATTCAGGCCGGATGAGGGCTACCTGCAGGCAGAAATGTGATGACTGCAACAGTGAATACACTCAAACATCTACATTTATGGTAATTGTACACAACTGTACTTTTGCCTTCTCCATAAACAGGCAACTTCCTGGTTTCTGCACCAGGACACCCGACCCTAAGGCACTGGCAACAGATGCCTTCTCAATGTCCTGGAAGGGAAAATTTCTGTATGCCTTCTCCCCCTTCCCCTTGATTCAAAATTTCTGCTGAAAATTCAACAGGACTCACCAAAAATCTTGCTGGTGTCTCCCTACTGGCCAAGACAGCACTGATTCCCCCTTTTGTCCAAGGGCAATCACCACAAGTTATGCCCTCGGTGCACCTGCTCACACAGCACGAGGGAACACAGATACACCCACAGTGGCAGTCCCTACACCTCACCCTGTAGTTGATAGGATTCTGATTCCCTTTAGACACCTGTACAACGAGGATGAATGTTGTATAAAATCTTACCATAACTATAGATGTCCTCTTCCATGTTACAGTATTCCTTCCCCCCTTGTCAGGTTGCACTTGCTCTCCTGGGTGACACTGGATGGGCTATGCCCTACTAGCCTCCAACTGGGGCTTTCTCTGTTCTGAGGGCTGGTGCGTGCAGACATCACTTATGGCCCACATTCCTGCAGCCATGTCAGATGTCCGATGCTCCTAGAGGGACTGAAAATCTTTGGAATCCTGGCTGGACAAACTGGAAAGGAAGAAGGGTAAACCCTCATGTAGAATCCTGCAACATAGAAGAGATGGACATCTATGGTTATGGTAAGATTTTACACAGCTTTCCTTTATGGCTAATTGTTGATCTGTTGACCCTGAACATCAACCCATGCATGAATCCATTCTGCCACCCTCTAGCCTTGTGCACTGCCCATTGGCTGTTTGCATGTCTCCAGTTCTGGTGAGGAATTATGTCAGACCACACTGACAATGTGGCCACCATGACTACATGCATTCAAAAATCTTGATTTTGAAATCTCAGCTGTCCAATGTGCAAGACGGTGTCAGGCTCGGGGTAGGTAGAACACTTCTCTTCCAAAAACTACAGGATTCCACCCCAATGCACACTTCTTGCAATCCAGTGTACCTTCATGCTAGATGTGGGGAAGCTCAAGTTGTAGTGTTTATTTCTGGAGGCTTGTCTGGCAGCCCAGTGAATGTAGGAATGGCCACACACCCACTCTCACTTGTCATTCCTGCTCCTGAAGCCATGTCACTCACAAGGTAGAAGTACCCACACAGGGAAGAAATACAAGTCAGTTACTGATGTTTGAGGGATTTATTGTGTTACTATGACATGTATAGTGGATATAAAAAGTGTCCACACCCCTGTTTAAAATGTCAGGTTTTTGTCATTTCAAAATGTTTCCCACCTTTAATGTGATCTATAAACTGTACAATTTAATTGAAAAACAAATGTTAGAAACATATAAAACATACAATAAGCTGGTTGCATAAGTGTAGCCACCCTTAAACTAATACTTTGTTGAAGCAATTTTTAATTATAGCATTCAGTCTTATTGGGTAGAAATCTATCAGTATGGCACATTTTGACTTGGCAATATTTGCCCACTCTTCCTTGCAAAAGCAGTCCAAATTTGTCAGATTGCAAGGGCATCTCCTATGCACAGCCCTCTTCAGGTCTCCCCACAGAAGTCTGGGCTCTGGCTAAGCCATTCCAAAACTTTAATTTTCTTCTGGTGAAGCCATTCTTTTGTTGATTTGGATGTGTGCTTGGAGTCATTGTCATGTTGAAAGGTGAAATTCCTCTTCATCTTCAGCTTTCTAGCAGATGTCTGAAGGTTTTGGGCCAAAACTGACTGGTATTTGGAACTGTTCATAATTCCCTCCACATTGACTAAAGCTGCAGTTCCAGCTGAAGAAAAGCAACCCCAAAGCATGATACTGCCACCACCACCATGCTTAACTGTGGGGATGGTGTTCTTTTGGTGATGCAAAGTTTTTGCGCCAAACGTACCTTTTGGAATTGTGGCCAAAAAGTTCAACCTTGGTTTCATTAGACCACAACATATTTTCCTACATGCTTTTGGGAGACTATGTATTTTGCAAATTTTAGCCGGGCCTGGATGTTTTTCTGTATAAGAAAAGGCTTCCGTCTTGCAACCCTATCCCATAGTCCAGACGTGGAGAATACAGGAGATTGTTGTCACATGTAGTACACAACCAGTACTTGCCAGAAATTCCTGCAGCTCCTTCACTGTTGCTGTTGGTCTCTGGCAGCCTCTCTGACCAGTTTTCATCTTGTCTTTTCATCAATTTTGGTGGGATGTCCAGTTCTTTGCAACGTCGCTGTTGTTCCATATTATCTCCACTTTTTGATGACCGTCTTCACTGTGTTCCATGATATATCCAATGCTTTGGAAAATTGTTTGTACCCTTCTCCTGACTGATACCTTTCAACAATGAGATCCCTTTGATGCCTTGTAAGCTCTCTACAAACTATGGAATTTGCTGTAGCAGACAACTGAGTAAATGTCAGGAAAATCCTGCTAGGACAGCTGAACTTTATTTGGTGTTAATCAGTCTCTCTAATTGATGGCAGGTGTGTACCCAAGAAGACTGAATGCTGTAATTAAATCAAAACATGCTTCAGTAAAGTATTAGGTTGAGGGAGTGCACACTTATGCAACCAGCTTATTGTACATTTTTTATTTGTATTTTTCCCCTTACAAATTTGTCAGTTGAATTGTACAGGTTGTAGGGGTCACATTAAAGGTGGGAAAAGTTTTGAAATTATTTATTGTGGTCTCTTTTTTTATCACAAAAACCTGGCATTTTAACAGGGGTGTGTACACTTTTTATATCCACTGTATGTGTATAATTACCTTGTTTGCCTTTTGGAATCATCACTGCTATCCACGTAGGCATTATTATTTTGGTTAATTATTTCCAAAGGTTATGCAGAGGTACACACCCAACAACCTAAAAACCAGCAGCTCACGCACATTGTCAGATTAGTAGTAGACACACATCGCATACACATTCTTAGTGTAGCCAACATACTGCTGAATGGGTATTGATGAAGGGCTACTGACAGGGTACATATAAAGAGAAAAAGCAGGGTAAGTACCGCCATGCCACTGATGAACCCAGGACAAGCATGGAACTTCAGTGGCACTTGAGGGCATCTGATTTGTCCGATACCTGTGCTGTGGCTACCCACTCAGACTGCTGATACCACTACTGTCTCATGACCTCCTTCAGTGTCAGCAGTCTACCTTACTTCTGCCTTTTCTCTTTACATGTGTCCATTCAGCAGTGGACATAAGGGATCAAGGACAGAAGTAATGTAATATTTCTTGCCCTGACTTACATACATTTACTGTACTAGAGTGGAGGGAGAGTGAAAGGGTACATCACTTAAGAAAAAGACTTACCAAGACTTTCTTTTTGCAGGTGGCCTTTCGGGGACGCATCAGAGTGGCACCCTTGAAACCTGCGTATTCAGGAAAGCAGCCCAGTGGGACTGAGCTGAAGAGTCCAAGTTCCCCACTGCCATCCAGGATGATCCTAAGATTCATGGTGTTTAGGTGTCACCCAATGATGCACACAGTATTCAGCGCCAGAGCTGAAGAGTCTCCAATGTTCCCAGTGCCATATGAATACACATCTTGATTTGTCTTGTGCATCACATAATGTGCTTTTCCTGCTGTCAACAACTCACAAGAACTTTATGGCTGTGGTACTCTCCGAAGCATTCAACACACAGGTTGATCTTGCAAATCGGGCATCCTCATGATGGCTGAGCACTTTTACCCATGCTGGCACAGTTTTTGCATCTTGATTTCTGCCATTTCACCAAAAAGTGTGAGCCATGCTCAAATCGACTTGCAGGCTCTGGGACAGTAATCTCAGTGCATCTTTTCCTCTTGTAACTGGCCTCCAGAAGCAAGCCTAGGTTCCTTCAAAACTGTAACTGTGTTGCTGGAATCGCATGCCCAGAGCGTGACAATTGCTGGTGGCTGTTACTTTCACAAAATATAATGAAAACATTGACTACGGCTACATCCTGTAAGAACCAGAACAAGTACAGCCACCATTTGTGGGCCTTTCTGGCAGTGGGATACTGTGTTCTGAGCTGATCTGCTTGGTCCCCCCATTCATGCAAGTGTTGTACATGTTTACAACTGATGGACGTGCCACTGATGCCTTTGTTCCATCAGGCTTTCTCCTGTGTGTGCTGGAGACTGACAAGGTTGCATTACTGTTATTTGACAGAAGGAATACTGGGCTGCAATCCTTCCATGCAGTAGCCAGCAGTGGTCCACTCTGCAACTATTTGTAGTGCCCTCGAGGTGTTTTACCAGTGGCCTGTACTGAATGTCATGTATCCACCTTTCCTGATGCAGCCTGCCTCTGGAACATAGCGATTGGTTTCATTGGCAATAATGGTGTAAGCTCCTTTGGGAACATCAAGTTCATGAAGTCCGTCTCTGTGCTGTGTGAGTCCCAAGTGTTTACAGGACCTACAAAGTCATCAAGGTGTACTGCTTTGAGGCATTTTTCCCACATGATACACAATGGGCATGCTTGCAGTACCTTATTGGGTAGCCTGGAATAATGGAAAATAGAAAGCCCCGTATGGTTCAGTGATGATGCTCTGTGTCAATAGCAACTGTATTGCATGAACTTTCAACAGACGTTCTATGCTGAGGCACAATCATATCCTTGCTTGACAAGGAGCTACTTCGACTATTCCAGTCCACATACTCTGGACTACTTTGAACTTTATGTACAGTAGAAAGGACATCCACATCCTTGTCAGTACTTGCACTGTCATGGATCATGGAGGACTTCATAGGCCTGTCAGTGATGCCATGCGCATTCTTAAAGGCAATTCATTGTGTGTCAAAATCAAAATGCACTAGGTGACCAGTGTGTGTGCCACCCTTCCTTAACAGTGCAAGTGGTACCTCATCCTCACTATCATGGTCAGTTTTGTCATTGGTGGTCAGGTTTTCTTTGGCAAGTTGTATTGGTCTGTCAGGAATGGCTGGTACAGGGGCATCATCTGTATCACAGGCAATGGCTGCCTCATGTAGACGTGCAAATGGAATCTCCTCTTCTGTGTCATAATATTCATCTTCACTCTAGTTGGCCTTACATGGTTGCTCAAGGTCCATACCTGTGTCTGAACCACTGCTACTACCAGAGTCTATGTCATAACCCCACAAGCAAATGTTGCTTGATTTCTTCTCAACAAATGGCAACTTCATTGGGGAATGTTGCTTTTCACATGAAATTACACCTGAAAAACACAACAGTATAAAACATTCTGATATTTACCTGCACAGAGGCAGTTGAAAAGCAACACAGCAGAAAACTGTATAGTGAGTATGTGATACAGGAAATTGCTATGTGATATGATGTTCAGTTGCAGTAGCTTATAAAAATATGAAGCATGTAACCACAATGGGTACTTTACTGTGTTATCAAACAAATAGTACAAATGACAGACATTGGTGGGGAGGCTTGAACTGACTCCACTTAGACAAAAAAACAAATATGGCTTGTGCATTCATCAATGTGATAACTTTTGTGAATAACAGTGACAGCTGCTGAGAGTTTTACCTGAAAAAGTGATGATTCCGTACTGTATTGTAACTGCACTTAATTGTGATAATGACCCGCATTTCTTTACTGCAAAGTTGTGCATGCTCAGACACAGGTGATGATTGCTGCACATAACCTGTTGAGTAGGCATTCATTGTATTGGCTTGCAACACACTCATCTGTTAGAAAACCTGAATAATTCAGTAAAAATCATATAACAATTGTGTATTACTGAGCCTTTTCTCCCACCTAAATTCCATACATGACTGACAAAGCCAGGAATATTGCCCAAAGTATATGGTAGCTCCATGCTGGTAGTAGTCTGCAAGTAATAACCTTTATCTCACTCTGGCAACTGAGTATAATCAGAGAATTACAAGTAGAAATGTCACATTTATCTGGTTGATATGTGTAAGAATTAGTCCAAAAAGTAGTAGTTCATGTTATCTCACCTAACCATCCCTCTGGTTACAGTAAGACACGAGTAAAAAAGGCAGGAATATTGTCCAAAATGTCTGGTTGAGCAATGCTAACAATCAGCAATAAAATGTATTTAAGCCTCTCATGCCACCCAGACATCTTTCAGTAGAAAGACTAAATCAAAATATATGCTCAGAATGTTTGGATATATTTATCAGCACTGTTCCTCTTGTCCACCATTCCAACATTTCAACATAATCAGGGACACTTTCCTTGAAATATTGATGGACTAAGATAATGTGACCTGAGCATCCAAGTGCTCTGGATTATGCAGAACGCTCCGCATTTAATGATGAGCAAAGCCACTGTTCCACATTGAACAGCTGTGGCTCCGCTGCACAAATTCTGATTGGTTTGTATACTGCAATTACTGCCAATCGGCATTGCAGTATACAAACCAATGCATAACTGTGATGCCCTTCCACATTACACAGCGTTGGCTGTGATCCGCAGTTTTTGATTGGCTCATAGACCGCATTTACAGCCAATCGTGAATGTGGTCTACGAGCCAATCGAGTAAGCTTCTCAGGGGGACGGGAGCCAATGAGAGCTCCCCAATACAGGCCAATAATGGCTTGAAAAGGCTTCCAGGAATCAGCAATTTTACTTTTTGCAAGTTGCTTGCAACAACAACTTGGAAGGAAGAACTCTGAAGACCGGGAACTTCGGCATCGGGGGAAAGGAAGGAGCGGCTGTGGTGAAGACTTCGGGACTTGGAAGCCAGCCTGCTAGGAGAGGAGTTAGTGAGCTGAACGGACTTGAGGTTCAGGGACCGTGCTTGCTGCTGCTTTGGTGGAGTGAGACCGGTCAGAAGGCTGATGTTTATTTTGCTGCCTGCTGGATCATCGTTTGTGTCATGGATTGTATTAAGCTGCTGGTGCTGTTTACATAGGTAGAGGTAAGTGACTATTTTAGCTGCAATGGTTAAAGTTAATGGTTAGGCAATTATTTCCCTATCTTTAAAACTGGTATGCTAGCATAGGTCCTGTTATTGTAGCAATTTTCTAAGTTTATAAGAGCAATATTTAGCATCTCTGGGCTGCTTGTCCCACTGGTACATCTGATACTGTTAATTAAGCAACTTTCTGAGTTTTATAAGAGGAATATTTAAAGTGTCTCTGTGTTTGTGCTGCTTGTCCCACTAATGCATCTGTAAATGTAATTGCCATTTTTTAGAGAAACTGTATGTCAAGTTAGGTCCTGTTCTAGCAACTTTGTAAATTTATAACAGCAATATTTAAAGTGTCTGTGTGCCATTTTAGAGAAACTGTTTGCCAAATCAGGTCCTTGTTATTCTCGCAACTTTCTGCATTTATAAGAGCAATATTTAAAGTGTCTCTGTGCTGCTTGTCCCCCTCGGACATCTTTGAAAATAATTGCTATTTTTTTGTATTAACTGTGTGCCAAGTCAAGCCCTGTTATTCTATCAACTTTCTAAGTTTATAAGAACAATATTTAGTGTCTGTTTGTGCTTGTCCCCCCAGTACATTTCTGAAAGTAAAAGCCAATTTTTTGCAGAAACTGTATGCCAAGAGTTTATGAGAGCATCATTTCTAAGTTTATCAGAGCAATATTTAAAGAGTCTCTGTTTTTGTGCTGCTTGTCCCCCTAGTACATTGGGCAGGGCTTTGTCCAGATTTCTTGCACTAAGAGGTTGAGAGGTATGTCAGAGTGGATGTCACAAGTTTGTTATTTATAGTAATGAGATGATTTAAAGTATTCGGTTTTGTTTTCTGGTAGAACTTTAGAGTGTAACTTGATTGTGCATTCTTTGGTCATAACTGTTCTAAGGCATGATGTCTTAAATGGCACATTCTTGTAAAAGTCCAGAGGGCCCTGGTTTTAAGTACCCTTTTTAGGCACCTTTGCCAGGCCCAGAACTGGCAGTAGGACAGGGGTAGAACACATCTAAAGTGGTGTATGTAAAATGCAGGTAGTATTGGTGTGTGTGTGTGTGTGTGTTGCAAGTGCATTTGATAAGTACCATGCTCCATGGCAATAAGTCTACATCTGACATATGACAGAATGCTATTTAACTTGGTCTAACTAAAATCATTTGTGTGACTTGTAATGTCTGTGTAGGAAATGTAGTAAATTTGATTTTATTTTTGTAAAATGCTGTTTCATTTACTTATGGTATAGTTATGATATTGCAGATAAATAAAGGTTTTGGATCTGAGAAGTGTCTTATTGAATTTTAAAGATGTTCTATCATGCTCCATGGCGAAGGCACGTTTCGTGCAGTGTGAAAATAGGGTGTTCCACATTTTGACAATTTGTCACACATTATTAGGGTCTATGTTCCACATTGGCCTCTTAAGAGGTTGAGACCTATGAATGTGACTTACTAAACATTTTCTGAAGTAAAACAAGTCTATAACAGTAACTGTCATTTAATTAAGGGTAATTCATAACCTTTTTTCCAGAAGTCATTAGTTTTAGGAGAGATAAAGGACATCTAAAATTTGCATGAAAACCAGGGACAATTTAGAGGTATGACTGTACAGTGGTGTTTAACACTTAAGACATGTTACCTAATGCATGTTGGCAGTGACAGCAGGTTTTAAACATATGACATAGCAAATGTGCTGTTTAGTGATGTGGGTGTGATTGTCCTGCTTAAGTTGAATTATAGTCGGCATGTTTCAAGACAAAAAGAATATCATGCTAGCCAAACTCCAGATGAATGGCAGTTCTGATGGCACTGTTGATTAGCATTGTTAGAATCATACTGGAATAGTGGGTCCTGTTCTTTCTGTAGATTGTATCACAGTAAAGAAGTGAGTCCCCCCCCCCCCTAAAAAAGGCTAATTAGCAGTAATGTAAACTTAACCTTTTAGTTGGTGAGGAAATATACCACCTTCAACCTCCCAAAAATAAACATTGGAAACAATGTTTTTATGAACAATTGCACAACTTTACATAGGTAGTGGAGAACCTCTTGTACCCTACTAGTTGAGCACTATTCTTTTCATGTAACACAGTAGTATAACTAGATAACAAACCATTAGGTCACAGTACTGTTTAACACTGACTAACCCAATACATTTTTCTAGGTATACAAAACATTGCCCTGTTAATAAATGCAAACATACACTGCTTAACTACAAAAAGATAATCATAGTAATAGTCTGGCCAATATCTTGTCTGTAAGGTATACCAAGCTCCCATAATATATGCGGACTAGTATTATTTTGCAGGTTTCCTGCCTTTGGCTGCAACAGAAAATGGTCCCTGTCCAGGTGGACAATTTCATTTACTAGAAAATAAAAACGTTTTTCCTGAGATACTTATAGCCTGCACTATAATGGACAAAATCAGAACAGAGCAGTTCTAAAATTAGAGTATTGTGTATTGTCCAATTATGAAAAGGCTTTTACTGACACACTAATGAATTATTTTCCGCAGTAACCCCTTTGGTTGGTTGTGTTGTGTATTCACAAGGACCAGAATGGCACAACCTATGTTGCCCAGTGTTCACTTCAGTAGTCTGATCATGTACAGACAAGCACTTCTCTGATGCACAGTGAAGTATTTCCCCAAACAACATCTTCATTAGTATGTCCAGGTCTACACATGCACCAACATGAGACATTCACCCAAGCAACCCCTTCAGTAAAATATTGAGGTATGCACAATCACCAAAATGAGACATTTCACTAAATGACCCTTCAGTAACATTTGCTAGTATGTGCAAGCACCAAAATAAAGCAGTCCCCCAAGTGACCTGTTCAATAAAATAATGTACACAAGTGCCAGAATGAAATCTCATCAAATGACCCTTCAGTAATATTTACTGGTATCTACATGCACCAAAATGAAACTTTCACCCAAGCAATCTCCTCGCACCTGTAATGCAGTTTCGTGGCAAACATTCTTGTATTTCTCATAAGTTACTTTGCAGGGACCTTGGAAAACTTTCATTCATTTACACCAAATAAAAGCGTGTATAGCTTTGCTGTCAGTGACCATTTTGCCAGTAAATATGTACAGCAGGAAACTGCTAACAAAAGCGACCACAAAAAACTTAGTTACTTCCATTAGCCCATTTTTATCAAAAACAGCTGAACTCAAGTCCTAAATTATTACATTCACCTCTTCTTGTTCCATATTTGCAACCCATATGTCAAGTTTGCATCCCAGTTTTCATAGTTGTCTGTCTAAACTATAAAAAATACAAATGTTATGTTATACTAATAATTTTGTGTCATAACATTTAAATAGACGCCCTCAATCAAAATAAGTATCTTTAAGGAGGAGTATGCACTGCATTGGCATTAGACCCACCATGAAACACAACTTTCTACCTATAGCTTATGGACAATGATTGTCTTATCACATGAAAACACTTTGTTAGATACCCTTTTCATCAGCCCAGCCACTATCTTGGCCAAAAATATGTTCATTGACTACAATACCAGTAAATTCCTTGCTAAAAATCAGCAGTGATCACATTGTCATGTAAACAAAAATGAGTGAAGCACAAAAGCCTCTCGCGATAATTGTATTTCAACAATTACTGCTCATGTTTATACCTCAAAGGCCATCATCGACAGAATAACAAGTCTTTAAACCCTATTTAATTATTCAGTCATTATATCCACCAAGTGAGGGATTTCACTCTAATGTATTTATGTATTTGTACATTAACCATTGTGGAGCACTTATCCCCAGACTCAGTCCAGGAGCACTGTGACGACTTCTCATTCAGTAAGCAAACTAAGGCTGAGGGACTCATATCCTGGACAAGAGGCGACATCTCATTCCAGATCATAGCCTTAATCCTATGCCCTAACTGCCATACTTATAGCAGACTTGAACTTACTTCAGTAAGTGAATTCATAATATAACCCAGAATACAGAAAGGATTAGCCAGCAACTAACATCTGGCCAGTACAGTCCCACTTAGGCTATCAAACATCTGGACCCATTTTTTGCCAGAAATGAAGGTCAGAATGGTGGGACTCCGACACCATAAGTCAATATTCAGGATGAACAAGTTGCAGGTCTAACTTCTGGCTAAAGCAATTCATCTATCTCTTCCTAATCGGCCTTAACTTGCTAAGCTGTAGGCTGTTCTACATCAAGGAACCTAAGAATAAATGTGGTTGTAGCTATATGCAGCCTAGAGCCATCCCTAGTCTGTATACACCCTGTCGATATGCACCCCTTCTGTCAGTCATCTCCTAGTCTCTACTGCCCATCCCTACAACCTTTATTTTTTTTATCTGCCCACCCTCCACTTCACTATAATCAGACATCTCTTAAATTAGCTTTGTCATTTATTTGTTCCAGTCAAGATACACAAGCATCTCTACACACACTGAGCCTTTGCAATAACAACCTGTTTTAATTTATATTCATAGTCTAACCTGACTTGCCCAGTCTTCAGTTTATCCCCACATGCATGTTTGGGCATACATTTTTAATGTCAACTTCAGAGCTTTAAAAACAGATTGTGAATTATGTTGCATTTTGCATAAGGAAAGCAAATTTTTTCCGTTTTGCTACTGACACATTACATCATTTCAGCACATTTTTTAGTCAAGTGAGGGATAAACTTGAACAATAATGCATGTTGTCAAGGAAACACGTGGAAGACTACTTATTAGGTTTCTCTATGTTTACAATGGTTTTAACCCTATCAGTATATTGAAAAACAAACAAGAAGTTAAGACATGGCTCACTCCATGTACAGAAGTCCTCTTACCATTCTGTCATGTAGCATTTAGATGTCATATTCTTACTTTGTAGTACCCACACAAGATGAGTATAATCTATCATGCTACTGCATCCAGCAGTTCAACTACAACTGTTACAGAGCCAGTTAGATTCCCATATACATCTACACTTGACAAAAGTTTCATTTTTCTCAAGGACAGAAAAAATGCAGCGTTTAACAAAATAGCTTACACCTCTTCTGGTCTGTAACATTTGTTTACCAGGAAAGTCAGACATGGTACAAGCCAATTTATGCCGCAGCCATGAGGAGAAATGCTACAGACGAGAGTCCTTGTAATGCAGGAGGAAACGGAGCACTTGGATGAAACCAACATCAATGCTTGGGGAGGGCATAAATGAGCGGATTCCTTTTTTTTTTGGAAGCACACTTGTCAGCCTGTTAGAGCAACACAGCTAGACAAAAATAGGGACAATTTTTATTGTTAGAAGTAACTTTGAAAGGTGATAGAATAACAGGGTTTGCACTAACTAGCAAGGATTTTCAGCTGGAAATGGAGTCTGCCATTGAAATATCGGTCATTTTCTAAGTTCAGTCTGTGCCACTAGTTACATGGAAAACCTTTTTTTTTAAAAACGGGTCAAACATATGGACATCTGTGAAAATCGGTACATCTGGGAGTGTGCATTTACTACCTCATACAGCAAGAAAGCTGGTCAAAACTGTAAATTTGATATTGCTCATACAAACTTTGAACGTTGATAGAGTAACAGATTTTGCACTAGCAGGGGTTTACAGAAATATATGAAATGTGGAAATGAAATCTGTCATTTTCTAACTTTGCCACTAATTAGTCGGAAAACCAGCACATTATGAAAAATGCATCAAGAGCATTCAGCATTGCTATGAGAAGCAAAACTGTAACATGGGACCATTTTAGCTTATTCAGGATTGGAGGTAAAACAGTCCGTTGAAGAGACTCGTGGTTTGTTATTACAGACAGATCTCTGGTGCAGGTCTTTCTTCGAGAGCTGTGACTAGCAAAACTCCCCTGTTCTGAGAAGTGATCAGCAGGATAAATAGAGGGATTAATCAGCAAATTCCACAAAAGCCATTAAAAGGGGTTTTTACTGTTGGACCCCCTATTTATTTGGACTGAACAAAGGATTATTTGGTCAGGGGGTGGAGGTGTTAAGCAAGTGGTGGCTTGGATTGCAAAACTGCCATTGGATGCCACCGCTTGCTTGATTAAAGGCATAGAAAATCTGCTTGCTATGAAGAGGAAAGTGCAGAGTGAATTGCAAGCTGATTTTCTCAGAAAACACAAATATGAACACCGCATAATTCCATGCCAAAACTTAAGGTGACAAGGTAACTGAAAGTTGTTACTTTTTCAACTTAATTTTCAACAGTGGAGCTACAATCTGACTGCAAAGTTAATTGCGCTGGTAGAAGGCACTCTGGTGTAACAACATGCAGTTACTCATCTCACAGCATGCTCGGATGTAAGCACAGAGGCGCCTTGAGATGATAGTCTCGGTTAATGAGCTGTCCCAGGCCTGCCTGTGCTAGTGCTATCCCAGCTTCTCTCAGGAGGAAGATTCTTCTTCCAGTTCCTCTGCTGATTTCTCATTTTTACTTCTCAGCTGGCCTCTCCCCTGGAATACTGTTCCCCAGATGAGGACTCCTTGGAAGGAGACTCCTCACCAGAAATCTCTTTTAGTGAGACAATCTTCAAAATGAGAGTATTTCAAGTGGGACTCCACCGAAATGACTGAGGTACAGAAAATATACTTTGAGCTTCTACAGATGGAGTCCCCTTCTCCCTCTGTTATTCCTCCAGTGATTCTGGCTTACTTGGACACCTTTGCCTCTGCCTCCAAGACCCCAGGATCTCAACCTCTGGCCCCGAAAAGGCCCGATGGGTTCTCCAAAGTTCCTGATTACAAATATCTCATCAAACCTCCCATGACAGACCCAGCTGTGATTGCTGTGGCACCGGACAAGCAATCTAGGCAGATTCCCTCCTGTTCTCTACTACCATCAGATAAGGATAGTGAGGTGATGGACAGGCTGGGAAAAAAGATCTACACTTCCTCGACCCTGGCGTTTGGGGCCATCATTTACCAGACTTGTATAGTAAAGTATACCCTATTTCTAGTTTCCTTGGCCCTCTACTCGGCTCTGCTGTATGCGTGACTCCCCTACAAAGCCTAAAATTGCCTCAAAACTTTCTTTATCAGTACAAGTAGTCAGGCATTCCATAAAATGCAGCTATGATGCCGCTGAAGCCTCAGCCAGGTCAGCTGCATCTGCCTTTGCATTACACAGATATTCCTGGCTCAGACTTCAGCCTTTGCCAGATGACTTCAAGAACAAGATCCTGGACTCCCCACTGGACAAGAAGATGTGCTTCGTGTTTCACTGTTGCAGTCATCACACTTGGGTTGTCTGCCTGCAGGTAGCCCTCAGTCGGCCCAAATACCAGAGTCTTAGTATTTCTGCATCGGATACTGTTGCTTCTTCCATGATGTCAGGTCGTCAGGGGAATAAAAACAGGCAGCTAATACTATTACATCAGTCTTTCTTGCCGAGGAGGAGTACGAAGCAGAAGCAGTTCACAAGTGCCGGTCGGCTGCTACCTGAAATTTTCGTTTTTCGAGTTGATAATCCTGAAGTCTTCTAAAGCTAAGTACCCTGTTGGGGATCCTTTTTTCTTGCTCTAACCGATGTCAGAAAAAGTTAACAATTGTCTTGCCTGTGGAAAGCAAATACCTCACAGAGATTTTCATTCTTACTGTGTCACCTGTTTAAGCCCAGACCACGATGTCCCTCGCTGTTGGCTTTGTGCCTTATTTAATGCCCGAACCATTCATCGTCGGGCTATCTTTGTCACTAAATTCTTTCACTCTCAATCTCCATATTCCGAAATGGCTTCGATAAGTCATCAGACTACCGATCTTCTGACAAAATGTAAGGATAAAGACAGAGACAGACCGCATAGGTCCAAAACTGCCGACGACTCTTCAGTTAAGCTATTTGCCAGTCTGTCGGTACTCAGTGAGGCACCTTTGCGGCCCCTGATGCCCACTTCTATGGATTTGCAGGCCTCTGCTGAGACCTATTTGGAGTCCGGTATGCCGCAAGATGCTTCTTCGACTATGGAACCAGCGAATGTCTCAACCTTGGATGGGTCTGGAGCTGCTGTGCAGGCACCAGCTTCTGAGGGAGTTTTTCATCCTACCGATGTTCGAATCAAACCGACTTCATTTTTAGCCAAACCTTCTGAGTTTCTTAGGCCCAGAGTACACACTGCGCCTAGAAAACTGATGATCAAAGTGCATGCTCAGGCACCCCTGCCACAAAAACAAATGCTTAGAATGGTTGAAGACCTTTTTACGCTAATTAGGGGAAGCCAGCCTTCACCTGCTAAGAGACAAAGAATTCAGTTGCCTTCAAATTCTACAGACCAGGAGTCCGATGTCTCTGACCTTCCTGATTATCAGGACATGCCCTTATCTGCCTATGAGGATTCATATGCAGAGGAATCCATTCCCTCTGCCAACCCTCCAGAGGATTTTTCGTTTGGTGAAATCTTGCATACTTTGAGAGCATTTCCACTGGGAATGCCAAGACTATCCTCAGTCCAAAAAGAGACTCAAGAGAATTTTTAGAGTTGCCTCGGCACAGGCCTTTAGCTATTCCTCCTGTCCTGGATGTTGTGGATGGTGTTTTCATGGAATCCAGTCTTACCCCAGACACCTTACCTCCATCCCCTAGGACAGAGTACCTGATTCCCACAAGTTTCTTTTCAAGAATCCTACTGCTGATCCAGAGATCATTTCCCAGGGACCTAAAGGTATTAAGGCTACTACAGCCAAAAATCCTACCCCTTCGGACAGGGATTCCAGAGCTTTAGACAGATGGGGTAAGAAGGTATATACCTCTGCAACTCTTGCTATCAGGGCATTGAATTGCCAATTTCACATGCTGAAGTACAAGCAACATATTATGGAACTAATTAAACAAAAAAATGGTAATGTTTCCAGATTGTGCAGAAAATAAAGATTTGCAAGAGCTTATGCATTCTGCAAACCAAGTTAGTAAGCATACTTTGCAGTGTGGCTTTGATGCCCTAGAAGCATCTTGCAGAACTGCAGTAACTGGCTCTGTACTGAGAAGACATGCTTGGCTAAAGGAGCAGACCTTGCCAGATTGTCAAATCCAAATTACTAGACGCTCCTTTAAATAATGACTGTTTGGCACCAAAGTAGAAGTTGTTCTTAAAAAGATGGAAGAAAATGCTAAATCTATGCAAACTGTTAAACAATTCTTACAAGTGCAACCACCTAGATTCAGTAGGCATTGCCCTTCAAAGCACTGGTCCTTTCCAGCCCCCTCCAGGCCTTCCCAAACAAAACCCAGGGGAAACAGACCACCCAGACTACAGTCTCAGGGTATGCAGAGATCTAAGCAATGTAGTACCCCCACCCCTAAAGCAGGGAGTGGTAAGCCACCTCCTTATGAAAAAAGTTCACAATGACTTCTCAACTCTACTTCCCAGCCCTGCCCAATTGCTTGTGCTTCTTGGAGGAAAACTTGACCTACATGCAAAAAACTGGATGTCCATCACTCAGGACAACAAGTCGGGGAGAACACATTCTTACCCACTCTGCAGGTTAGCCATGGCCCTGTGGAACATGGCCTTGGCCAACCAAGTCCATCTACAAGCTCAATTTCTGCCAGATAAACAAAATTCACTGGCAGGCGACTTAAGCAGAAATCTCCTAGACCCACACAAGTGGAAACTGGAGCCCAGCACCTTCAACCTTCTGATCCAGAGGAGGGGGAACCCAGAGGTGGATCTCTTTGCCTCCCCCGACAACCACCAGTTAAGCAAATTCTGCACCAGGAATCCTCACAGCAGGCCCTGGAAGGTGGTTGCCCTATCCTTTCAATGGGAAAACCTCTCAATATATGCCTTTCCCCCTCTGCCCCTTCTCTCAAGAGTACTACTCAAGATAAAACAAGACAGGCCAAGGACAATTCTGATTGCCCCGGACTGGCCACACCAGCACTAGTACCCAATCCTGCGCAGCCTGACAATGGCGCCACCCTGGCACCTGCACCAAACCCCTTCCCTGCTGTCACAGCAGGAGGGACAGATTTTGCATCCACAACTGCAAACCGTAAGTCTTGCAGCCTGGCTTATTACTTGAATACTCCACCAACAACCCTAAGCAAACAGGTGCTGGATGTCATCCTTGAAGTCAGAAGGCCCAGTACTAGGCAACCCTAAGCTGAAAAGTGGAAAAGATATTGTTATTGGATTCAGTCTAAAGGAGCAGACACAGCTGTGCCCTCCTTACCTCTAATACTGGATTACCTAGCAGAGCTACTCCACAGAGGCCTCTCCTTCTCCTCCATTAAAATTCATGCCTCTGCCATTTCGGCTCATTACAATACTGAGCCACCTCTATTTTCTCACCCTCTCATCAAAGTTCCTGAGAGGGGCTAACAACTTAAGGCCCCCAAGGAGAGCATCCACCCCAGCTTGGGACCTTAACTTTGTACTGGAAAAGCTCACGCTTCCCCCTTTTGAACCTGCTGCTTCAGCAGAGTTAAAATTCCTCTCTTGGAAAACAGCCTTGCTTCTAGCCATCACTTCAGCTAGAAGAGTGTCTGAGTTACAGTTACAGGCACTGATGGCTGTGGAACCCTTTATTATTTTCCATGTGGACAGGGTTTCCCTCAGGACTAACCCTTCTTTTATGCCTAAGGTGGTGTCCAGTGTGGCTCTAAACCAAGCCATCCATTTGCCAACCTTCGTCCCTAACCCTCAGAATAAAGGGGAAAGGATCCTTCACTCCTTGGACGTGCACAGACAGCTTAGGTTCTACCTTGATAGGACTAAGCCCTTCAGAAAATCTGACCAGCTGCTAGTCAGCTTTGCAACAGGGGCAGAGGGTAAGGCCATTTCATAAGAAACAATTCCCAAATGAATAGCACACTGCATCCATTTCTGCTACAGGCACCATGGAAAACCAACCCCTCAGGGGGTCAGAACACATTCCACTAGGGCTGCTTCTACCTCTACAGCATTTCTCAGGGGAGTCCCTACCAGGGACATTCTGGAAGCTGAAACCTGGAGTTCTGTAAACACCTTCACCAAGCATTGCCACTTACCTATCTTTTCCAAATCAAGGGAAGGATTTGCTACAGCAGTCTTGCAAGGCCTACTAGCCAGCCCTAACTCTTCTTGACTGCCGCCACCCTTCCTCAGCTTTGGGAATCAACCCAAGTGTGATGACTGCAACAGTGAAACACAAAGAACATAGTATAGTTGTGTGCACTTACCATAAATGTAGATGTTCAGGTGTATTCACTGTTGCAGTCCTGGTTTTCCTCCCTCCAGCCCCCTGGTTTTCTCTGTCTCTTTATCTCTCCTCTCTGTGGCTATTCCTAATGGTATTGGTATTCACTTTTTACTGGTGGTGTTTTCCCCACAATATATTAGCTCCCTATTTGGGGGCTCCTGACATTTGGGGCAAGAAAAACTGATGTAATGGTGTTGGCTGCCTGTTTTTATACACCTGACATCATGGAAGAAGCAAACAGCATCCAATGCAGAAATACTAAGACTCTGGTATTCGGGCTGACTGAGGGCTACCTGCAGGCAGATAACCCAAGTGTGATGACTGCAACAGTGAATACACTCGAACATCTACATTTATGGTAAGTGTACACAACTGTACTTTCCTCTTTGGCAAACAATCTGCAGAACTTTTCAAAAATCTGCAAGAAAAAAGTAAGGAACTGAAGGACTTGAAGCGTCTACTGGTATCCCTAGTTCCTAAATTCTACAGGAACCATCCAGCTGAACCAAGCTTTGTTAGAAGGGCACCTGCTCCCTCTTCAAAGCAAAGAAAAGGGCCAGGAAGCACTCACCCCCAGAACTAGTTCTCACTCTACCCCCAGGCAGCCCTTTTCAGACAAAACAAACACTGCGTGACTGCCTAAATACCCTCCTTCTCTCCCTTTCTGCCCGCCTCTCACTGTCTTCCCCTGTGGCAATAAATCACCTCAGACCACTGGGTTCTATCAGTAGTGGAAAAGGGGTACTTTATGACATGGCAGGAAAAGCCTTCACCAAAAGGCAAGCCCCTCCTTCTAAAATACCAGAGCCACCTGATACCTCAGGTCATTCAAGATTTACTATCACAAGGTACCATAAAGAGGGTTCCATCAGGACAAGAGGGTCAAGTGTTTTACTCCAGACTCCTCCTGGTCCCAAAAAAGGAAGGCCCTTGGAGGCCAGTAATGGACCTGTTCATATTAAACCCTTTTCTACATGTATGCTCCTTCTACATGCTATCCCTGCAAACCCTCCTTCCACTTTTGACACCTGGGGCCTTCATGGTCACTTAGGACCTGAAGGAGGCATATCTCCATACCCCCATCCATCCAGACTTCTGGAGATTTCTATGTTTTGTTGTGCCATCCTCACACTATTAATTTTACTGCCTTGCCCTTTAGCTTGTCTACAGCACCAAGGGTTTTCTCAAAGTGTCTAGCCCCAGCAGAAGCCTTCTGCAGAACAAAAGGCATACAGATCTTCTCTTACCTGGATGACCTCCTCATCCAAGCAGAAGAGGCAAGTACTCTTCAAGCACACCTGCAATTCACTATTTCTCTTCTAGGAAGTCTGGTGTTTACACTGAACCTACTGATGTCCTCCCTCACTCCATCTCAAGACCAGATCTTCTTGGGTTGCAGAATAAGGATGGATTTGATGAAGGTCTTCTTCCGACAAGGAAAGGCCACTTCTCTAACAAGCCTTTTCCAAAACCTACTCTGTCACCCACATCATAGCCAGGGAATTTCTCCACCTTCTGGGCTTAATGGCAGCTACGCTTCCCATGCTGCCCCTTGCCAGGTTACACATGAAGTTCCAGTGGTACTTGAAGAATGAATAACCTTCTAGATTTTCAGGTGCCCTTCCTGCCCTGCCTGAAAAGAGTTAGGGTGGTGGATCCAGCAAATAATGCAGAATCCATTTCTCCCTCTACAGCCCACCTGGGCGGTCCAATTCATGTACACAGATGTTTCGGACCTGGGATGTGGGAGCCACTATGAATGGTCTTAAGGTTGCAAGCTCAATGGTAGCCCTCCCACTAGCAAAAAACATATCAGTGTGAGGGAAATTACTGCTCTTCTCCTGGTTCTAAAGAAATTTCTCCTGCTCCTACATCCTGGTCCCCTACAAGTCTTCAGACAACACCATAGTGATATGGTACATGAACAAGCAGGGGGTGACCAGATCCTATTTAGTTTGCATACAAGCATGGGAGTTGGCCACTCAATACAATATTGCAGGTGGTCTACATCCCATCACAGGACAACCATCAGGCAGATGCCCTCAGCAGATCATTGTTTCAAAATCAGGAATGGATGTTGCACAGAGATGTTTTCTTAGAAGTTGTCCACCAATGGGGCACTCCACAGATCTGTTTCTGTTCTCTCAGAACAGACAGCTATGGCGATTCTGCTCCAGCTCACCTCACCACTAACATGGAAAGTGGATGCCTTCTCAATCTCATGGAAGGGCCTGTTCCTGTATGCTTCCCTCCTTCCCTCTCATTCAGAAGGTCCTGCTGAAAATTCAGTAGAACAAGCAAAATATCTTGCTGGTGACCCCCTATTGGCCAAGGCAGCATTGGTTCCCCCTTCTGTCTTTTGCATCATTCACTTTTCAGAGTCCCCGCCAGTCAGAACAAGAATCCCAGACGTTCCACCCAGTCTGGGGGATCAAGCAGCTATAGAAATCCAAAAGCTGCTAGAAGAGTCATCCAGCCAGTCCCGGTGGACCAGATAGGATCCGGAAATTTTTCTAGATTCTTTTTAGTTCCAAAGAAAACAGGGGACTGGAGGCCCATTTTAGACCTCAGCAAGCTCAATGCTTTTGTAAAGAAGGAAAAGTTCCAGATGGTCATGCTTCAATCGATACTCCCATTCCTGGGAATGGGCGATTGGATGTGCTCTTTAGATCTCAAGGATGAGTACTACCACATCAAAATGGCCAGACCATCCAGAGATCATTTAAGTTTTTGGCTGGGGGCCAGTAACTACCAATTTCGAGCACTGCCCTTTGATCTCACCACAGCCCCCAGAGTGTTCACCAAATGCATGGCAGTGGTTACGGCTCACCTGAGGCATGTAGGATTCTGGGTGTTTCCATATCTGGATGACTGGCTCCTATCCTCCACCACCAGGCATCAACTCATTATTTCCAGGGATCATACGATCAATCTCTGTTCTCAGTTAGGGATAACCATAAATTTCAAAACATCTGCCTTACTACCATCGCAGCATATCTCCTTTATCGGAGCAGACCTAGAGACCACCACCACCTTGGTCAGATTACCGCAAGAAAGAGTTATCTCTCTGCAAAATCAGGTGTCCTGCCTGCTAAAAGAAAAGAGAGTACCTGCCTTTCAGGTTTTAAAGCTATTAGGCACCATGGCAGCTACCCTCATAGCGGTTCCTCTGGGATGGATGCACATGAGGATACTCGCAATGGTTGCTTTTCACCCATTGGTCTTATCAACAGCTCCCAATGTCGTTCAAGATCCTACTGACAGACCCTTGCAAGAAGGATCTTCTCTGGTGGTTAAACAGCCACCCGCATGATGATGGGTCGACCATTTGTACTTCCCCCTCCTGTAGCCACGGTGACCACAGACGCTTCCCTGATAGGGTGTTTTTTTTTTTTTCAGGGAAGAACTGCCCAAGGTACCTGGTCAGAGATGGAATTCCATTTGCACATCAATGTCCTGGAGTTGAGAGCGGTGCTTTTAGCATTGCAGCACTTCCACGTCTCTCTGCCTTGGGAGACGATTGCGATCCAGATGGACATGTCGGTGGTCTGGTACATCAACAAACAGGGGTGAACCAAGTCTTATCCCTTATGCTGAGAAGCCTTGAGAATTTGGCAGTGGGCTGTATCCACCGGGCGCTCTCTGATAGCAATGCACATCCCAGCGAAATCCAATGTGATAGTGGACAAACTGAGCAGAGCGATTCTGTTGCCCCATGAGTGGTCCCTCAAAGAAGAAGTGGCAGAAATGATATTCCGCAGATGGGGCCAGCCTTGCTGTGACCTTTTTGCATCCCCATTGAATGCCAAATGCAGAAACTACTTTGCCCTGAATCCTGCACCGGAGGACAGCCCAAGGGAATCACTCATACACAATTGGCCCTCGGATCTCCTTTATGCATTTCCTCCAACCCCTCTGATTCCCAGATTTTTACAGAAAGCAAAAGGCTCAGGAAGGACTGTTATTCTGATAGCCCCCTTTTGGCCTCGACAGATATGGTTCCCTTTCTTTCATCAATACCAACTGGAAGAATGTTGGTTTCTGGACCCAGTGCCGGACCTTCTGACTCACTCGTCAGGAATTCTTCACCCCTCTCTTCAGTCCCTCAAACTGACAGCTTGGCTGCTCAACTTCCCAACCTAGCCAGGCCATATAATCTGTCTTCTGCGGTGCAACATACTCTAGTTTCTTCTCATAAAGTCTCCACCAGGAAACTGTACAACAACAAATGGAAGTGTTTTGTTTATTGGGCCTCTCAACAGGATATTGATCCGTATGTTGCTCCTATTGATAGTGTTCTGGAGTTTCTGACTATCCCTTTTCATGAAGGTGCAGCAGCGGCCACTGTAAGAGTTCAATTGGCTACAATATCTAATTTTCACTTGGGATTTGAGGGATCTAATCTTATGTCTCATAGGTTATGTAAAGCATTTCTGAAAGGGACTCATTACCTTAAGCCACCTGTCAGACAACCAGTTGCCCCCTGGAATCTAAATGTAATACTAGCTCAGCTGATGCTTCCCCCCTTTGAACCTGCATCTTCTTGCCTCTTGAAGTTAATTTCTTGGAAAGCAATATTCTTGGTGGCTATTACCTCAGCCCTTAGAGTTTCTGAACTACAAGCTCTTTCTATTAGGCCTCTGTACCTGGTCTTTTACCCCGACAGAGTGTCTCTCAGGACAAATCCCACCTTTCTCCCTAAGTTCTGCTCTGAGGCTAATTTGAGCCAGTCTATTGAGTTACCCACTTTTTCAGACACCATTCGAATAAATTGGAATATATGTTACATAAACTTGATATTCACAGACAATTGAGGTTGTATTTAGACAGAACAAAGGAGTTTAGGAAATTGGAACAACTCTTTGTTTCTCATGCAGACAATAAAAAGGGGCTGCCTATAGCTAAAGTTACATTGTCTAAGTGGTTATCTGACTGCATAAAATTTATATATTCGTCAACCAATCAACCCTTACAGAATAGTGTGAAAGCTCATTCCATCAGGGCTGTGTCTACATCTTTGGCGCATGCAGCCCGTTTGCCTTTGGACACTATTTGTGCAGCTGCTACTTGGTCCAAACCTCATACATTTATCTCTCATTACAAAGTGGACAAGGCCTCCAGGGACAGGGCTTCCTTTGGTTCCACTGTTCTCAGGAATGTACTCCCATGAGCCACCCAAGGTTAGGGTGCTTGGGACGCTACCCAGGTGTAAGAACAAATGGCGAGATTGAACAACTTCACATAAAGAAGTTATGTTCTTATCGTAACGTTCCATGTGAGTTGTTCATCTCGCCTTTGTTCTTACATCCCCCCCCCCCCCCTCCGGGTTCTTGAAGAACGGGTATGACTGATGGTCTGGTTGGTCTAACTAGTGTCCTTTACTCCAGCCAGAGTATCTCTTAGCAAATTGTAAATATATGTATACATGTGTATATGTTTGGCATATTGGTATGTTAGTGGTATCCTTTCTTGCTGGGTTCAGCAAACTAGATCTGAGGTTAGTCAGAGAGCATCATGGGATAGGGACTGTGCCTCGAGCTACTCAAAGATCTTGAGCTTGGAAAGTGGCCAACTCGGAGCAAAGGCGAGATGAACAATTCATATGGAATGTTATGGTAAGAACATAACTTCTTTTTTCTTCCAGAAACTGACCAGTTTGTGGGAAACACCTCAAATAAATCTGTTCACCTCCTCCTGAAACAGACAACTAAAGATTTTGCACCAGGCTGTTTTGCAGGCAAGCCTGAAAAATTGGTTGGGGATGTTCCTTTATGCATTTTCACCCTTTCACTGATTTCCATGTTAACTTGAAGATTCAGGACTCCAGAAATCATTCTGGTGACTCCTTTTTTTGCCTAGTAAACACTGGCGTTCTCCCTTACAGAACTGGCCAGGGTCGGTTAGCACAATCTTTCTCTGGACCTATGCACAACACAAGGAGAGTTTGATACATCTGAATCTCAACCATCTTCAGCTAATGCCCGAGTGATTCCATTTTAATATTTTTTAGGCACCTATTTCATGAGTGGAAATTTTTTTTTTAGTTGATGCCTTGCCAATAACAAGGTACTACTGGCTCTGACACATTTGTGGGTCACTTTTGTCTGGCCTGCCTTCCTCCTGTAAAGGTTCATCTTGTAGTTATTTCATCATATCTGCCCACATCCTTTATTTTCTATTTGTAGTACAACAAAAAAGTGAAAACAGGTTGCTCCTCCTTGGGTTCTTAATTTGGTAGTGAAGCTGACTGTCACCTTTTCAACCTGCTGTTCAAGTTGACACAAGGTTCTTTACTTGTAAAACTTACTCAGGGAGTTGCAAGCTCTCATGGTAGCTCTCATGGTGGGGTGAACCTTTTCCTCTTCCACTGATAGGCTGATGTTAGCAATAAACCCAGCTTATACCCAAAGTGATTTTAGAGTTTACTTTGAATCAGTCCAGTAGTCTCCCAGTTTTCTACCCAGAACCTAAAAACCAAGGGGAGAGTATTCTGCATACTCCGGATGTATGTAAACTGCTCGGGTACTATCTTTACCAGAACTAAGCCCTTTAGAAAAGCTCTACAGCTGTTTATTATCAAGGGGAAAAAGGGACACTGAGTTTGAAGGGACAGATTTTGTGTGGCCCTTTTCAGCAGCTGCTTATTTTTCCCACTATGGTAAATACATTTTTGGCAGTATCAAGGTACATTCTTCCAGAGCCTTTTCTTGGATAGCATACTGGTAAGAAATGACTGCGGTGGTGGTGCTGCGGTAGCGTTGTCGCCTCACAGTAAGACATTGTCTTGTTCGATTCTCAGCTAGAGCGTCTTCTGTGTGGAGACATGCGTGAATGGGCCTATTTTCGTTGAAGGTTGTGTGTCAGGGCCAGCAACTCGGCACGTAAAAATCTACTGCCAATCATTAGCGGACCGGAGTTCCGCTGTGGCGACCCCTAACCGGAAAAAGCCGAAAGACAGAACAACTGGTAAGAAATGGACCCAGGAAGCATTCTAGAGACAGTAACATGGTCCTGTATACATTATAAACTGGATTCCTTTAAAGTCCAGGGAGAGCTTTGCTAGGCCCATTCTCCAGGGGTTTCTGAATCCATGCCCTTTATCCTATGAGTTTAGACTTTTGTAATCTACCCATATAGCTTAAAGGCTACTGCAACTGTAGGAATGAAACACCTAATAGCTGTGTTGCATTTACGAGTAACTGTAAATTTTAGTCTTCACTGTTGAAGTAGCTGCACCTCCCCTCCATCCCCTACTGTTGTGCATAGCTGTACCTGGAAGATAGTGTAGCTTTTATTATGTTTTACAAGTTCAAGATTGGTAGGCTCTTCTGTCTGTCACATCCTGGAGATGGTCACTCTGACTGCTGATTTCCATCCTTGAGACTGGCCAGTCAGCTGACTGAGTGTGTGGGAGGGAGCTAGAGCTTTGCGAAGCTGGCTGGTTGTATCCTGGGCAGGATATAACCTCATGGCATAAAGGCTATTGCAGTAGTGAGGAACTGTAACACTTACTGTTGTGGTTAAGTGTAACTTGCATAGCTACATTTTAGGCATTCAGCCTGAGGAGGCCTCGATACATGTCTGGCAGAAGAAATAGCACTTTATACTTTAAAGTCAGCATTTTCTCAGACACCCTGTGAGGCCAATTATACTTCCAATGGGACCTCAGCTTTGCCATAGAAAAATGTATTTTTTTGCATCCTGTGAACCACCAAATTCCATTTGCACCATTCTTAATTGGCCTTAAGCTATGCACATAGCTCACAGAGCTGTAAGCCCTTATAGCTAAAGAGCATTAATGCCTTATGTAGTTAATGATTGATCTGTCTGCCCACAGCATAAACCACTAGTTACCACAAGCTGCTTCAGGCAGTCATCAGAGAAGGCTTTGAGGTCAGCAGAGACCAGGCTGAAGACCCTGAATTTGATTGGAGAACACAATAGCTCAAGGAACTACTCTGGGCTGTAGTATCTCAGAAGAAATTGGTGGAGTTGAAGAATGATAGCACCTCAACAGAATGTAAGAGACTATATGGTGTGGAAGCAAGGTATATAAGGAAAGCTGATGGTGGAATTCAAAAGTTCAGGAAGTCCTCAAAAGAAAGTGCAAGAAAAAAGTGGGAGAAAAGATTAAGCAGGATAATAAGAAATAGTCGGCTGTCAGAAGCACTCTACCAGCTATTAGAAAATGACTCGGCAGATGGTACAAAAATGCTCTCAAGTTGCATTACAGCCATCAGGCACCCTTCATAAGGAATACCCACAACAACCTGCTTACCAGTCCACAGGACATCTAAGCCAGACGGAAAGTATATTTCCAGCATCTTCTGAATAAAGTATCCATGTATTCCGGGAAGTGTAGGGGACCCTGATGTGTGGGTTGTACATCCTATGGCAGAAGAGAGTTATGGAATGCAAAAATGTCATTGCAAGGATTTAGATAGGATGACTTCCCTTCTGGAGTTGTGGAATGCTTGAAGGTTGCCAGAAAAAGGGGTAAAAATTAAGCACACATCTTACATGATATCTTTCCACTTTAAATGCTAGGACTGGTCACTGAAGACATTTTCTTGTCACATGTGGTGCTTTCCTATAACTTGAACTTTTGTCACTCCCATAGTGCATTACACTTTTTCTGCCCCAATCTCGTTTGTCAATAGAAAGCGTCTACTTTTATTGAGAGTGGGAGAAGTATTCTATGTTCGATTCTTTTAAATGCTTAGCTCAGTGTGCTTTATATGTATGGTGAAGTTAACCATGTCCTTCTATTCATATGCTGCTGTATTCACAACATCAGGGAGTTTGCATCTGGTGACCTCACATACATCCGGCTGTTATACAGAAGTTAAATGCTACCACTAGGGTGTGCCTCTCTCTCGGATGTCTGTCATAAACAGACATCTGGTATAAAGCAGACATTAGCATGCACCTTCTTCAGAACTTCTCTGCTGCCTGTGTGACTGCCACCTCTGGTCGTCGCTTTTTCAGTAGAAGCGTTTTCTTACTTCCGACTTCAGATAAGTACCCCATAGGTGTTTTCTATTTTGTTACATGCTACTGTTTTGGGTTACATGTCAGGTAGGAAAGGCAGGTGTAGGTGTGGAAGGCAAATTCCACATAAGGATTCACATGATCTCTGCCTAGGCCGAGAACACTACCATATTACCTGTAGTATTTGTCAGGCCTTTGTTCCCAAGACCCTTAGAAGCCATCTAGCAGCCTTAAAAATATATGTTGAGAATCAGAGACTAAAACCTTTAGCTTCTGGGATAGACCCAATGTCTGAACACTCGAATGAGCCCCCAGTCAAGAAGGCCAAAAAGAGTAGGCCTGAACCGACTGCTGCGCCATCCACTCCAGCCGTACCTCTCAAGGCTAGTGAAGACCAGAGTCTGAGCTGGAGTCATCAGAGCTTTTCTTCGGCAGAAGGCCCAGACAAATTCAGTTCTTTGCCTGAGGTCACATCCCGGAGGGAATCTCAGGCATCTGATTTGGATGGCGAGAGGGAACCTTGGTTTGTTTTATCCGAGGGTTCACGTGGGGTCTCTCAAGTCATTGTACGAGAGGACATAGTCTCTGACGTTGTGGAGTGCTGGCCAGCATCATGCCCTTCTATCCTCCACCGCATTTCAGAATCCTCTCCACCAAAGGCCTATAAGAAGAGAAAACAAAACATATTTCTCAGCCACTGTCTTCTCCTGTAGAACAGCCTCTGGATAGGCAGGCTTTCACCCAAGGCCTTCTGAATCCCTTCCTGGCCTTGCATTTAGGCCCACCACCTTCCCAGGCCCTTACGCTATCTACCCCAAAGGGACCTGCACCTGACATTTCAGAAGAAAAGGATATATCAGAAGATGAATTTTTTGCCTACTCTTCACAAATTGCTTCTCCTCTGAGATATACTTCCCCAGATGAGGAGTCCAACGGCACTGACTCCCCAGGTGAGGATCTCACCTTTGGTGAGGCCATCACAAAATTACAAAACGTCTTCAAATGGGACAGCAGTCAAGTCACAGAGACCAAAAAGAGATACTATGAACTGCTACAGCTGGAGTCTCATAGCCCTTCTGCTGTGCTGCCTGTACACTCTGCTTTTCTGGATGCTTTCTTGGCTGCATCTAAAAACCTTGACTCACAAGCCCCCAGCACCCAAGTGTCCAGATTCTACAAGGTGCCCGAGGAAGCAACCTTCCTGTACAAAGCCCCATCTGCAGACCCTGCAGTTATTACTGTGACCACTGACAAAACCTCCAAGTTACTTCCTTCCACCTCTTTACTGCCCTCTGATAAAGAGAGCAGAATGATGGAACATCTAGGGAAGAAGGTTTTATACGTCTGCTGCCCTAGCAGTAAGAGCCATCAACTACCAGATGCACATGGCCAAGTATTCCTTGGCTGTCATGGAAGATGTGGTCAAGCAATTGGGAGAGCTCCCTAGCTCCCCTGCTAAGGCCAAGATTTCCTCTCTCCTGGGTCCTGCACTCAAGTGATGAAACACTCCCAAGTGCAGCTATGCTGCTGTAAAAGCATCAGCAAGGGCTGCTGCCTCTGGATCTGTCATCAGGAGGTACTCTTGGTTAAGACTGCAACCCCTCCCTGATGACATCAAATCCAAGCTCCTGGATGTGCCCCTAGACAATAAAAACCTGTTTGGTTCAGCAGCTGCTGAGCTCTTTAAGGCCCTCTAAACCAAAGGCAAGGAACAGAAGGAATTGAGACGCATCTTCATCTCCCCAGTTCCACATTTTCAAAGGAATTACCCAGAAAAAACATCCTTTGTGAGATCCTCAGCTAAGAAAATGCAAGCTAAGCCTAGAAAGGATGGCATGAAACAGCCCTCATCTAGGTCTGTCTCCTCTACTCTAACCTCTAAACAGTCTTTTCAGGGAAAGCCTGGTAGTCTGTGACTACCAAGCCCTTCACCCAGACAGTCCGCTTTCTATACGCCTCTCCCTCTCCCTTCCCGCTTGGAAGCAGGTTACCCAGGACTCCTGGGTCCTATCTGTCATAAAGCAGGGTTACTTCATGACCTGGGAGGCCAGACTCACTCCCAATGACATCCCTCACCCAACTCATGACCAAATTCTACTTTTCCCCCCAAGTCGTGCATGAACTTCTTGCTCAAGGAACCATTCAGGAGGTCCTGTCTTCTTCAAGACCTGGACCTCAATACCTTCCTCAGAGTTCCATCCTTCAGGATGCTGTCTGTTCCTACACTTCTACCCCTCATCTTCCTCAGGTATTCTTTGTGTCTTTGGATATAAAGGATGCCTACTTGCGGATTCCAATCCATCCACTTTTCAGAAAGTACCTCCGCTTCTCAGTGGATTCTGTACACTACGAGTTCTGTGCTTTACCCTTTGGTCTCTCTACGGCCCCAAGAGTATTTACAAAATGCTTGGCCCCAATCATGGCATTTGCCAGGACAAAGGGAATACAACCTTTCTCCTACCTAGATGACATTCTTATCCAGCCTACATCAAGTTCTATGGCTTTGCAATGCCTGCAATTCGCCATCTCCCTCATAACAGGTCTGGGATTTACCATAAATCACAAAAATTCTCCCTGATACCCTCTCAAGATCAGGCATTTCTAGGATGTCGGTTTCTGACAAGAGAAATGATGGCTTACCTACCACCAGAAAAGATTGTGATGCTCGAATCTTTCTTCGAGGGAATCCTTCCTCTCAAAACCATCTCAGACAAGGAATTCTTAAGAATCCTAGGATTCATGGTCTCGACTATCCCCATGGTCCCCCTGGCAAGGCTACACATGAGGAAGTTCCATTGGTATCTGAGAACAATTTGGAAGCAACACCTATATCCTTTAGCCTTCATGATCCCCATGCTTCCATGCCTGACCAGGGCACTGAAGTGGTGGATCTCCCAGATTCAGTCAAATCCTGGCTTGCCCTTACAGCCGACATCCCCCAACCAAGACCTCTTTACAGATGCTTCGGACACAGGCTGGGGTGAAACCTTAAAAAATGGAGAGTGAGGAATGCATGGACCCCCACTCAACAAAAAGATCACATCAATATCAAGGAAATGAGAGCCTTGATATTGGCCTTGGAAATTTTCAAGGGTCAGTTTCTACCAGGCACCCTGAGGTGGTACATAGACAACACAGTTGTGCTATGGTACATCACGAAATGGGGAGTCAAGGTCCTACCTTCTGTGCAGACTAGCACTGCAGGCTTGGGTAATCGCCCTGAAGAAACAAATCCTTCTCCAAGCAGTATATATCCCCTCTGCAGACAATGTGATGGCAGATTCATTAAGCAGGACCATGACCCTATCTCACAAAGGGATGCTGAACAGGGAAGTGTTTCTGGACCAGTTCCATCGATGGGGTTTTCCGAATGTAGATCTCTTTGCCTCCCCCATGAACAGACAGCTTCTGACCTTCTCCTCCAGGGCAACACACCCAGAAGCTTGGAAGGTGGATGCTCTCTGTCTCCTGAAAGGGGATGTATGCCTATGCATTCCCCCTTCCCTCTCATTCAAAGATTCCTTCTGAAAATTCAGGAGCAGCAGCCTCAAATGTTGCTGGTGACTCCCTGTTGGCCAAGGCAGCATTGGATGTCCTTCACGAATGCAACTGCAGTCCTGACATATGGGTTGTCCTGCCTCAGGCAGCCCTTCGGTCGGCCAGATTCCAAAGTCTGGGTCCGGCGTCAGCTGATGTCGCCTCCTCCCCGACGTCAGAGCGGCTGGAGTATAAAGGCATCAGCCGATGCCATCTTCTTCGGTCTTTCTTGCCGCGTTTTGCCCGAAGCAGAAGCAGTTCGCAAGTGCCGGTCGGTCAGCTCCTGTGTTTCAGTTACCGAAGTCATCTTAAAGCTAAGTACCCCATTGGGGAACATTTTTTCTTGCCACAGCCGATGTCAGAACAAATTGAGAAAGTTAATTGTTTGTCTTGTGGTAAACAAATACCTCATAAGGACTTCCATTCTTACTGCCTCCCTTGCCTGGGCCCAGACCACGACATCTCGGCCTGTGCTGCCTGTGCTTGCTTTAATAAGCGCACTCTCAGGCGCCGGGCAGAGTTTGCCGAAGACTTTTTTGGCGAATCCTACGCTTACAACATGCCATCGGAACAACCGACAGCACAAACTACCAAAAAACGAAAGGACCGGGACCGACATCCTCGGCCTGCGTCTTCCACAGATATAACGCCTAAGCCCTCCGTGAGTGCTTCGGTCCCTTCGGAAGTGGTAATTCAACCGCTTCAGGCCGACAACACCATGTTAACTGATCCCTTGGTCTCGGAGACTACACTGGTGCCGGTTGTTGATTTTCCTCCGGAAACCGAAGTTCTGGATCTACCCGACACCATTCCAGTGGACAAGGTTACCCCTGCACGTGGGGCAGCTAGGCCTCCTGTATCCATGTCAATCAAGGCCTTTGCACGTGCTAAGGCCGCCAGCCAGGCCAAGGCCCATCCTAAACCTACTTCTCAGGCCCCTTCTTCTGACAAACAAATCATGTCTCTGGCTGCAGATCTAATCTCTCTTATCAGGGGGTCTCAGCCTCACCCAGACAGAGGTTCTCAGCCGCCTGCAGAAAAAAGGCCTAGAACTGAGCAGGCTGACAACCTCTCTTCAGATGAAGCCTCTGGGGATTCAGAGCATTCAGATACCCAAGAAGAATCCTTCCAGGCCTATGAGGACTCTGATGCTGAGGAATCTATTCCCTCTGCCTCCCCTCCAGAGGATTTTTCTTCGTGAAGTCCTCCACTCCACGAGGGAACATTTTAAGTGGCAGGGTCAGGAATTTTCTGATTCTAGGAAAAGGCTACATACCTTCCTTAAGTTACCCCAGCACAGACCTTTAGCTATCCCTCCAGTTTTGGATGTCCTGGATGATGTTTTCTCCGACTCCAGTGCTTCCCCTGATTCTCTCCCTCCTGCTCCTGTCAAGCCAGACCGATATTATAGGGTCCCTGACACTCACAAGCATCTCTTTAAGGCCCACTCTGTGGATCTAGAAACTATTTCACAGGGCCCCAAAGGAGTGACTACCTCCTCAGCCAAGAATCCACTGCCAGCTGACAGGGAAGCAAGGACCCTGGAGAGATGAGGTAAAAAAGTTTATACCTCTTCCACCCTTGCCATGAGGTCACTTAACTGCCTTTTTCATATGTTTCAGTACCAGGATTATTTACTGGATGATTTGCAGAAAAAGATAGCCTCTCCTGAGCCTATAGATAGAAAGGCATTGCAGGATTTGGTGCATAACACTCAGCAGGTTAGTAATCATTTTCTACAGTGTGGTTATGATGCATTGGAGGCTTCATGTAGGGCAGCTATGACAGGGGCTGTTATCCGTAGACATGCTTGGTTGAAAGAACAGCCACTGCCAGATCATGTTAAAGTAAAGCTCCTGGATGCACTTCTGGATAAACAGAAGCTTTTTGGTGCTAATGCTCAGGATGTGTTAAAATCTATTGAGGAGAAGGCAAATTCAGTACAGACAGTAAAGGATTTCCTCCAGGTTCAGCAGGAATTGGCCTTCAAAGAATTGGTCCTTTCCAGACTCTGACAAGTTTCAAAGGGGAAAGAACAGGCGTGCATGAGGTAGAGGGCAATACCGAGGCTCCTACAGGGGACGCCAATGGCAACCACAAAATCAGAGAAGTGGCACAGGTAGTTCACCTGCACCACAGGGACAATCACAATGTCTTACCTTTCACTCCGCCTACCAAGGCTCAAAGAGAAGCACCTCTAGGCGTACAATTATCTCTATTCTCAAAAAACTGGCACATTATAACAAAGGACAATTGGATTCTGGACATAATAGACAGAGGTTACAGGTTCCACTTCCATACCTTACCAACAGGACAAGGCATGCCAAACCTGCCAGAAAATCAAAGGGCAGAGGCACTCATAGAAGTCTCAAAGCTGTTACAAATAAAAGCAATAGAGAAGGTTCCTCCTCAGGAACAAGGCCAGGGATTTTATTCAAGACTGTTCCAAGAAAAGAAAAACAATGGAGGCCTATATTGGACTTGTCCATTCTAAATACTTTTCTCATGGTGCCAAAATTCAAGATGCTGACATTACAGCAACTTCTTCCCATGCTGGGCAAAGGGTCTTGGCTGGTTACTCTGGATCTCAAGGAGGCATACCTGCATGTCCCTATCAGACACAGTTGCAGAAGATACCTCAGATTTCTTGCAGGAACAGAGCACTATCAATTCTCAGCATTGCCGTTTGGCTTATCTACTGCGCCCAGAGTATTCACGAAATGTCTGGCATCAGTAGTGGCACATTGCAGACTCCAGGGGATTCAAATATACCCTTACCTGGACGACTGCCTAATACAAGCAGACAGCAAACAGACCTTGATAAAACACTTGGATTACGTCATTCAATTGCTGCAGGCTTTGGGATACACAGTCAACATTCAAAAATCAAGCTTACTGCCATCCCAAGAGATTATTTTTCTAGGAGCAAAACTGGACACACAGCTACAAATGGCTTTCCTCACAGAGGAGAAACAAGAGCATTTAACAGCTTACTTCAAAGGCCTAGCAAAATTAACCCACCTGACCGCAAGGAAGACCCTGCAGGCCCTGGGGTTCATGGCATCTTGCATTCTTCTACTCCCTCTGGCAAGACTACACATGAGAAAGCTGCAATGGTACCTAAAAAGCTTGTGGTCGCAACACAGCCACAGCCTAGAAGACATAATACCGCTTATACCATGCCTGCAAAGGGAATTTTTGTGGTGGGCTCAAGCAAGTCACTTGAACGAGGGCATGCTTTTCAACAAACCTCCAACAAGTCAAACTATTACAACAGACGCCTCAGACCATGGATGGGGGGCGCACATGGTCGGCAGATGCATTCAAGGGCAATGGACTCCCATGGAGATGCATCAGCACATAAATCAAAAAGAGATGTTGGCAGTGATACATGCAATAGAAGCCTTTGGAAAATCTCTTCAGCAAGGTCATCTGCTAATAAGGACAGACAACACCACTGTCATGTGGTACATAAACAAACAAGGGGGCACTCATTCCTACCCCCTCTGCAGACTAACAATGATTCTTTGGGAAAAGTCCCTAGAACTGAACATCTACTTGCAATCCCAGTTTGTTCCGGGCAAGGACAATGTTCTGGCGGACAGGTTGAGCAGAAATTTCTTGGATCCACACGAATGGATGCTACACCCACGCATTTTCTCACAAATAGCATCTGCATGGGGAAGACCAGACATAGACCTCTTTGCATCTCATCTCAATCATCACCTGGAAAGGTTCTGCACAAGGATACACCATCCTCTAGCTTGGAAAACGGATGCTCTTTCCTTCAGCTGGAAGGCTCTGACAATTTATGCATTCCCTTCTCTACCTTTGATCACCAAGGTGTTACTGAAGATCAAGGCAGAACAACCAAGAGGAATCTTGATAGCTCCAGACTGGCCAAGGCAACACTGGTATCCACTACTACTGAGCATAACTCACACCAAACCGTGGCCCTTGCCTCAATGGGCTCTGCTCCTGACTCAATACAGTTACAAGACTGTTCATCAGAATCTGCAAACCTTAAAGCTGGCAGCTTGGAGAGTTCCATGACTCAGACCCATGACTCCCTCTCCGAAAAAGTTCAGGAAATTTTGCTGGAGGCACGCAGACCTTCCATCAGAAAAACCTATTCGGCCAAATGGAAGAGATTCACCATCTGGAATGTCAACAAGGGCCAGGATCCATCACGGATGAACATACCTCAGATATTAGAATACTTGGCAGAAATGTTTCACAGTGGCCTCTCATACTCTTCCATCAAAATCAACGCTTCAGCTATCTCAGCACATTACAACTGTGATCCACCTGTGTTTTCGCATCCCTTGCTAAGACAGTTCCTACGAGGCATAAAGAATATCAAACCTCCAAGGAAGCTACCAATTCCTGCATGGGACCTCAATTACGTCTTGGAAAAATTAACTCTTCCTCCTTTTGAACCAGCAGCATCTTCAGAAATGCAATTTCTCTCTTGGAAAACGGTTTTCCTGTTGGCAGTCACCTCAGCAAGAAGAGTCTCGGAGATACAGGCCCTCATGGCAGTTCCTCCTTTTCTCATCTTTCATCAGGACAGAGTTTCCCTTGGGACCAATCCTTCTTTCATGCCTAAGGTGATATCCAGAGTGTCTCTAAACCAGGCAATTCACCTGCCAACTTTGTTTCCTAACCCTCAAAATAAAGGGGAAAAGCTGCTGCATACTTTAGATATTCACAGACAACTACGCTACTACTTGGACAGAACAAAGTCCACCAGGAAGTCATACCAACTGTTTGTAGCCTATGCTGCTGGAGTGCAAGGAAAAGCAGTCACCAAACAAACTATCTCAAAATGGATTGGACACTGCATCAGATTCTGTTCTTCTTTTCATGGAAAAAGTGTGCCAGCTAATATTAGACCACACTCCACCAGAGCTATGGCCACACCCACAGCCTTTCTAAGAGGAGTGGCTACAAAAGATATTCTAGAGGCTGCTACATGGAGCTCTGTGCATACATTTACCAAACACTACAACCTGCCATTATACTCCAGATCCCGAGCAGGCTTTGCTTTGGCAGTCCTGCAGGGCCTTCTAGCTACACCATCTCTTGCTTAGTCCTACCACCCCCAGCTTTGCTATGGTATTCAACCCATATGTCAGGACTGCAGTTGCATTCTTGAAGGACATAGTACAGTTTTGTACCTACCATAAATGTAGATGTCCGATAGATATGCAACTGCATTCAGGTTTTCCCTCCCTCCTACCCCTCTGTTTTTCCCCTTTTGGGTCCTTTCTCCCCTTACCTATCAGCTGGGGTTATATATATTATGGTGTATCTGTTTATTACTGTTGTGCATGTCTGGTTTTATCTGTTTATCCATTCACAAAATTTAGCCTTCCTTGGAGGGCACCTGGCATCTGGGGCAAGAAACACTGAAGAAGATGGCGTCGGCTGATGCCTTTATACTCCAGCCGCTCTGACGTCGGGGAGGAGGCAACATCGGCCGACGCCGGACCCAGACTTTGGAATCTGGCCGACCGAAGGGCTGCCTGAGGCAGGACAACCCATATGTCAGGACTGCAGTTGCATATCTATCGGACATCTACATTTATGGTAGGTACAAAACTGTACTTTCCCCCTATTTCACCTAGCCAAAGGCAATCACCACAACTTACCCCAGTGAATGAACCTGCTCACACAGGAAAAGGGAACACTGTTACACCCCCAACTGTCCACACTGAATGTCACATTGTGGGTGATAGGGCGTTGATTCCCTTCAAACACCTATATACAGAGGACGTGATCCAGGTTGTGCAGGAGACCAGGAAACCAACTACTAGAAAATCTTACCTGACAAAGTGGAAGAGAATTTCCTTATGGTGCCTGAAAAACAGCTTACAGCCACTGACGGCAGAGCCCCCAGTGGTCTTGTCCTACCTGTGTGACCTTATGAAGTCTGGACTGTCGTATTCCTCCATTAAAAATAAATTCACCTATCTGCCATCTCAGCATGCCTGCCCTTGGTGCCACCTTTAGCATCTAGGTTAGAAGTCAAACTCTTTCTGAGAGAGGCACTACATCTCAGGCCTCCAGGGAAGCCCATTCTGCCCCCTTGGGATCTAAACTTTGTTCTAGAAAAATTGACACTACCACCTTTTGAAAAAGCCAAAGACTGCATCCTCCAACACTGCACTTAGAAGACTATACTGTTGGTGGCCATCACCTCAGCCAGAAGGATCTTGGAACTCCAGGCCGTTATGGCAACCCCCCCCCTCACTGTCTTCCACAAGGACGGTATATTTGCGTACTAATCCTACATTCATTCCTAAAGTGGTCAACAGACTATCAGTCTGCCAACCTTTTACCCCTCTCCGCAGAACCAGACAGAGCGAATACTTCATTTCCCTAGATGTAAACAGACAGCTTAGGTATTATTTGGCCAAAACCAAATCCTTCCACAAATCTGACATTTCTTTTTGTTACACTAACCATGGTAGGTCACTGGCAGCCCCAGTAAGGGCACACTCCACCAGGGCAGTGTCCTCCTCAGGGGCATTCTTTAAAGGGTTGGACACAGCTGCTATCCTCAAAGCAGCTACTTGGTCCACCGTTCACACATTCACTAAACACTACAAAATGGACATGGTCTCTAGAGCCAGGGCAGGATTTGCCAGAGCCATCCTACATGGGTTTGTGGAAAGTGCTTTTGGTCCACCACCCCTTCCTTAGGACAACAGCTTTTGCACTTTCCTTGATGTCATGAATACAGCAGCATATGAATAGAAAGACAAAGTATTGTTGTGTAAGAACTTACCATAATCTTAGATATGCTTCTCTTCTATATGCTGCTGTATAGTTTCCCACCCAGCCTTTCCCTTCACACCTGCCTGACTCCCGGAGTACCCACTCCGTAGTCGCTGATTCCTGTGGCATTCAGTTCTGAAGAAGGTGCATGCTGATGTCCGTTTACAATTGACATCCAAGAGAGAGGAGCAGGATGTTGCATGCACCCTAGCAGTAGCATTTAACTTTTGCATAGTGGCTGGACATATGAGAGTTCACCAGAGGCAAACTCCCTGATGTCGTGAATACAGCAGCATATAGAAGAGAAGAACATCTAAGGTTATGGTAAGTTCTTGCACAACAATACTTTTTGCTATTTCTTTTCTCTTCCTGGTTTGTTCTAGGCCCCTGCTTTATTGACACTAGTTTTTTACTCTCTTTGTTGTGCAATATTTTCCAGTGTTGGTAGATACTTTGCCTAGTGATAAGATATTTAGTGTTGTTGACGGTTGTATTTTGATTATTGCTGTAATTTTCTGTTCAGGTTGTGTAAGGATGGATAGGACGTCTGAATTTTAGAGCATCAGAAATGTGGTATTAGGTTCCTGCCTCAAGACACATGCTAACTTGCATGTAGTGGGGTGGATTATTTAGATGCTTCATGAGATATGCAGAGTTTTTTGGATTCTCACCATTCAAACGTACCTAACACATTGGTTAGGTGAAAAAAAATTAAACCATGAAGAGATTCACACAGGGCTTGTTTTCTCCTAAGGTCACTAGAGAGACCTCCAGCTGGTCCATGTCAGCCCCCTGACAACATACAGCTGCTAGGATGTCTCATCCTGGAAGCTTATTCCTGATCTCACTCTGAGAACTTAGTGTGTTTCTCCTTGAAATGGAGATACGTAGAATTGATGCAGTCATCTGTTCATGAGATCGAATAGTTTAATGTGGAACTTAGCTATGCATTGGGATTTTGGCTCTCTGAAGGCTTTGGTCAAGGCACAAATTGAGCTAGGTGTCCTCTTCACCCTCTGTTTCTAGGATGGCTAGAGAAGGACCCTTATATTCCATCTGTTGTACTCCTCTAGGCCTGGTTTTGACACTAGGAGCTTTGGAATTGACTTCTCTGCCTTCAGTGTTGACACCAGTGGCTGTTCATCAGTGCTGATGTCTGACTTTGGCTTTGACACTACCTTGTTACAGAGGTCCACTAAGTATGAGCTGGTAATGGGTTAGCTCTAACAGCAGTATTGTCCCGATGCTATTCACACCATTGGCATCAGTGCTCTATACTGAAGCCATGCAGTATGTGAGGTGCAGTGTCTACTCTGGGGTTTGGTGCAGTTGATTTATTTTCAATGACGAGACTGATTTCCTGTTTCAACTGTCTTAGCATGTTTAGCTTGGGTTTTGGACACTTTCAAGACAATTGGTCAGAATACTGGACTCGAGAGGTGTACTTGACTTTTTTGCTCTGTTCCATTATACTTCTAAATTGGGAGCTTTTGCCTACCAGCATCATCTCAAAAGGATGTTGTATTGAAACACCAACATAGATCTAGACTAAGATTACTGTTTAGAGCATTTTAAGCATACATATGTCTAGGAGTTGATGAAGAGAAGGCTTCACACAATTTCCTCCTGGAGATCCGTAGGCTTGTGAGGCAGAGGTGTCTGTCACATTGACTTCACCTCCCTTGTGGAAGAATTTGCAGGAGGCTTTTTGCTTTTCTTGTTTTCTTCTTGGGTTCTTTATTACAGCTGCATGCTTGATCTGATTGTGAATGTGGCTTTGAGGGAGATGTGGCTGTCTCTCTCCACAGGAAACTGAAAAAGGTTTTTTGGACATAACTCAATTGAGTGACACATCCAGGTGTATCTGCAGTTTGCTTGTTCATATTTGCAGCAGTAAATCCAAAACCATTCTATGAACAAAGTTTTAAAACATTTCATCTTAGCTTACACAGTAGCAAACTCAACTGCATTAACATTTGGCCTCTGTCTAGTGCAGGTAAATAGATACTGCTACGATAATTTATATAGATATAATTTTCGCATTTTTCTAAATATCTCAACAACCAAGTAACATAGAACTCCTGTCAGCCATGTGAATAAAATGGTGTTGACAGTATGTTTGTAACTTGAGTGGTTGCTGAGATATTGTAAGTTGTTTACAAAAAATGAAGTGTAATTGTTACCGTTTACTGTAGCATAAAATTCTTTTTACGACCTAGAACACGAAGAATTCTACCAAAATAGTTTTTATTTATTTATTTATTTATTTTTATTTTTTATTTTACATTTGCTAACTGGGAAAGTCCGACTGAATACAGGTCCATTTTCAGCGGAGGCCTGGGGAGAAAAGCTCCAAATGTACAAAAACAAGTGCAAATACAGTGAAATTATTACAGTGAGTTCTCACAAAACTGAGATTTGTTTAACGATATGTACACACAGGTACATGTTTTTCTCACATACACACAGCAAAGGTTGGAAGCAAGTAGCTGAGAAAGAAATAGTTAAAGATTTCATCTGAAAAAGGAAAACACACATATTAAAGTTGGTTATCATACATGGTGAAGTGTTAACTTTAAATCTTTCCAGTAGGTGGATGATACACAGAACTGTAAACAGTTAGAGAGTCAGTTTTATTCTTGTAATGAGGTTCTCATTTATAAATTATGTTTGAGTGGGGGTTAGTCAGGATTTGTACAGGAACAAAGCCACTGCATTTTTATGTAATTCCTAAGGGATTTTTTGAATTGGGACAAGGAGGGGTCAGTGGTGAGTTCAGCAGGAAGTAGGTTCCAGTTTTTACCAGCAGAGTTCGAGAATAGTGATTCACCAGCTGAATTGTTGGTTTTAACAGTTTGCACTAGCAGTTTTTTGGAAGAGAGAGGGGGTAATAATATTTTTCAGTATGGGTGTACTGTCTGGTTGGTAGAGGATTTTGTGAACTATTAGTTGGTTATATTGCAGTTGATAGGGTAGTTCAAGCCAGTCTAACAATTGAAGGTTAAGGCAGTGATGGGTTCTATAAGCTGAACATGTGGCAAATCTGGCAATGTTATCGTAGCACCTAGTTAATTTATTGAGGTTTGATTTGCTTAGGTTTACGAAGGTGGGTGAGGCATAAAGAAGGGTCGATAGCAGATGTGTACGGGCAATAACAGTTCTAGCAGATGGGGTTAGGAATGGTTTAATCCTGTATAAAGAGCCTAATTTTTTATTAACTATTTTAATAGTTTTGTCTATGTGAGCATCAAACTTGAGGTTGTTGTCGATGATCACTCCCAGTAGTTTAGTACTAGGTTCTGGGGGAATTATCCCCAGTTTTGAGTTTGCCATTCATACTTTCATAACCCCTATGGTTCCAGAGATATGAACATTTGTTTGAAATGTGAGGACATAATTTGATTCTGTGGAAAGGCTTAGGCTTCACCCATTGGAAGTTACAGTGCAAACTTCCTGAGCTCCATTGGAGTGATTTGAGTTAGACAGAACAGTGGAGTATAAGGCTTTTCTTGCAAAGGCTGGCAGATGTCACCAAGAGATCCCTTTGATCTATCCCTGGATAGCAATTCTCTGGTTATGAATTTTATAGATAATTGTGCATATGTGTTAGGTGATTTCATTGTCTGGGCTCTGTATTACCTGACACAAGCTATTTGGTTTTAACTTGACCTAGAGGAGAAGACCATACACATAGCCATCTATAATGCAGACTGGAGATGCAGGTGGCAACAGTGTATTGGGCTGCTCTTCATAATGCTAATCTGTGCAGCAGACAGAACAGAGGGCAGCTAGGGTTGTAATTTTTATGGTAAGGTGATCCTGGCTTTAGGGTATGTGGATTTATGAAAGACTTCATGATGGCATTTCACCCATACCATGTTTGATGGGTCCTTCCTTTTTGGAGAAAAGGTAAAGGGAAATTGTCAGAGAGCCTGAGAGAGAGAGATGCTTGTGGCTGTTATCCATTCCACTGTATACCTCTCATAGGAGCCAGAATAGTGCATTGAAGTTATGGATCTGATGTCAGTTTCCATTCATTCTTCAACAATTAGTTTTGGATCTGACCTGGCCACTTTTTTAAAGCTCGTGGCCACATGAAACTCTCTTGCTCCTCCCTTACCCATAATGCTGTATTCCTCTAGTAAATCTCATATTTTGTTTTCCGCCTTCCTGTGCAGACATGTTCACTGTGAGCTCTCAAGTATTAGATAAATGATTAATAATTTGAATACTTGTTGCTTCATATTTTTTTCTCTCCTTTCCTTGCGTATAAATTCTATTTCTTACCTTATCCTACACTACTGTAGTGTGTTCTTAACTTAACATTGTTGATATTTTTTCCTTTTCTGATTACCATTGTTCTCCAGTTACCATCAATATCAATTTCTTCTTCCTTTTTTCTTTTCAAAAAAAATTTTTTCTCCTTTGTTTTGTAGGGAAATTTTAAGATTGATGAACAAGTCCTTATGCTTTAAAAAAAATGTAAGCAGCATGGACACAATTCCTGTCTCTGATGCCCATGATTTATGCATTTAATTTTGGGGCCCTGTTCATCTAAACATTAATTGTAAGGTTTGCAGAGCATTTAATTCTTGTGCTCAAGTAGACCTCAAGAACAAGCTAATCTTGAAAGGTCTACTTACGGCCTTGTCAGAATCTCTATTTGGGGCTCAATCCTCCAAAAAAGAGCACAGAAAGAGGCCATCAGATCCATCTGGATCTTCCACTCTCTGATTTGACAGCAGAGCCTGTTAGGAAGGTTTTTATGAAGTCCGATGTATGCACCTTTTCATAGGATCCTATACCTTCGGATAAGGAACAGTTACTTTGAACCAGGTATGCATCTTCCTTGGATCCAGTCTCTTCCAGAGTGCTATCCCCTTTTTTGGAAAGACTCTGACATTCCAGATCCCCTTCATTGGCCTTATTCTCTTATTCTTTCAGGAACCTGAGAGAAGCTGACATGGATAGGATGATGATTCTCTGCACAAATTCAGATGACGAGCCTGATCTGCAAGGCCATGGAACATATTATCATGGAACTTATAAACAAAGACATTGGCAACCTTCAAACACTGGACCCCGCCCAGTTTCATGAAGGGCCAAACTTGTCTCCTGAACCTAACTGACTTCTTCGAATCAGTCTCCAGAGCCGTGGACGATGGTAAGGTGGTCCACACAGCCTATCTGGACCTCGCCAAGGCCTTTGACACCATCCATCACTCTGGAATCATAGATAGACTTACTAAGCTGGGCATTAATCCCTACATCATTCGATGGGTTGGCAGCTGGCTTACTGACAGAATCCACACTGTAAAAGTAGCTGACTCCAAATCCAGCTCCAGACAAGTGACAAGTGGAGTACCTCAAAGTTCAGTCCTGGGACCGCTCTTGTTTGGCATCTACTTCTCTGAAGTACAGGCCAACACTAAGGGACTTTGGTTAACAAAGGTCGCAGATGAATGCAAACTGGGAGCCATTATCGAATCCTCAAATGATGTGGATACTCTACAAAAGGGCCTTACAGAAACAGATGCTTGGTGCCAGAGCCATGGGCTCAATCTCAATGCCAAGAAATGTATAGTTATCCCCTTTGGGAAAAAACATTTACCCGTGAATTACCACATAGGTAGCAGTACACTAAACACCGAAATTGTGATAAGAGACTTAGGGACACAGGTGGACAGTGGCCTCACCTTCAATAACCACATCACCACAACAGTCAGGAAATCCTTCTATATGGCACACCTCATCACTAAAGGCTTTTCATCCAGAAAAAAGGAGGTCATTGTCCCGCTGTACTCATCCCTCATTAGACCCATTATAGAATACAATGCCCCATTTGGTATGTACCTCTCAAGACATTTGCAACAACTGGAAAGGCTGCAGAAATACCTCACTAAAAGAATCACAGGCCTAAAGCAGATGCCCTACGCTGACCACCTTAAAAAACTCCAGCTATACTCTGTTGCATATCATCTACTCAGGGGCGATCTCTGCTTAACATACAAGGCCATGTCAAACCCAGAGCTGATGGACATGCTACACTTAAAGAAATCCCAATCCCTCAGAGCCACATGCTCCAGGGATCTAAACCTTGTCATCACAATAAACAAAACATGCTGGAGGGATAGGTTCCTGACCCAGAGACTCCGCAGACATGTCAAGCAGAGTGCCTCTTTGGCCCTCTTCAAAAGAAACCTTGACAATTGGATAGGAGAAAGGAAATTCACCCTGGGGATCATGTCAGTCACCCTGCTAGACAGGGGTCCAGGGAAGTAAATAGTATAGGAAGAAATAGCCAGGGAATTGTTATGGCTAGGCTTATATAGGCCCTAGGGCCAATAGCCTAGTACCAACCTGTGAACCTATGTGGAAGCATCCCCAAGATCTGCACCTGATGGCATCTTCTTTGGAGACATCCTGGAAATCCTCATGCAGAGGTGGTTGGCCTACTGTCTACTTATAACCCTTCCCAAGAGGAATCTGTATTCCTGGAAGTCTTTGGGACTTGCCCATGTACCACCTGGGTGACTCCACCTGCCAATGACCTAATTGATTTGATGACTAGACAGGCATGAAAGGAACCAGACAATGAGTCAATCCCTAAGATACCAGGCAAGATCCCTGGCACCACTGAAATTAAGAGATTTGGAGCAAGGGAGTACCATTAGATGATATGGTTGTAGCCGTGGCCACCAAGAAAGAACTTGCAAAAGTGTTCATCTGTCTATCACCCTAACAGAGTCCAGGCTGTTGGACAGATTTGGGAAGTGTGTATATGCTTCAGTGACCTTTGTACATGGGTCTCTTAATTATTTGGTACACTTCTCTAGATTCCAGAGATTTGATTAAAGAACTCACCAAATCTCTCTCTGGGACCAGTACTTCCGAGGCACAGAGCTTTGTTGCCTCAGTTAGCTACCCTACAATCTATCATGAATTTGTCAGTTAGGCTCACTTCCCATGCAGCTGAAGGTACCTCAAGGGTTACAGGTTCAGGCATTTCCATTAGGAGGCATGCCTGGATGCACTTGTGTGATTTTTGCAGAGTCCTTCAAGTCTTTATGATTGCACCCTTTGACAGAATTGTTTTGTTGGATCCTAAGGTAAAGAACACCTTCTCCAGGTGTGATCAAAATGATAAGACCTTGTCTGCAGTGGGTGTATGTTTTTCAGCCTCTCAGAGATCCTTTCCTAGGAATTAGAGAGGTGGCCAGATCATCAGAAGATGTGGTTCAGAACACCCCAGGGTCTTTTTCAAGATCCACATGTAGAGAGTTCCCTCGGGGTAGAGGGGGGAACTTGAATGGAAAACTCTACCCGTTCTGCAGAGGAGGCCTGCAAAACCAGGGGTTAAGAAATTCCTTCTCTGACAGACCCTGTCAACACTCCTGAAAGGAGGCCTGATTGCCCATCTCTGGAGGCAGCCAGGGTTGTTTATCCCTGCATTGGAGAGCCTGGCTAGATGTATGCAAAAGATACATGGGTACAGAGGATTATTTCCAGGGGTTATACAGTTACACCCCCCCCCCCCCAACAGTGAACCAAATTCCCAATGCCTCATCCAGTCAGAGGAAAGCAGGAGCTCTAGAAATAAAAAAGCTGTCAGTCATCCAACGAGTCCTCATAGACCAGAAAGCTTCCGGAACTTAAGATTCTGTGCTGCCAAAGAAAACAGGGGACTGGAACAATTTTGGATTTCTGCTGTCTGAAGAAATTAGTTCAGTGTACAAAGTTCAGGATGGTCAGGGTTCAGTCCATCTTGTCCTTTCTGCACAAGGCTGACTGGATATGCTTGATCTTCAGGATGTGTACTATCGCATCAAAATGAACGGACGATCCTGGACATGACTTACGCTTCTGGCTAGGAGCCAGTCATTACCAATTCAGAGCTGTGCCCTTTGGCCTTGCTACAGCCTCCAGGGTGTTCAAATGCATGGCAGTAACAGCAGCTGTCTTGAGACTGCAAGTATTCCAGGTGGCTCATAACTGCTCCAACTAAGCCTCTTCTGATAGAAGCTTGAGACTATGTACTCCAGGTTTGCACTAGTCTAGGAAGTACCTTCAACCACTACAAATTTAATTTAGTGTCATGACAAAGTTCATAGGGGCCTTGCTCAAGCCCCTTTTGATGACAGCCACTCTTCTCTTGCCAAGGGTACAAACCTTTTGATTTCAAGTCAAAAAGATAATTCAAAATTCATTGTCAGCTCATTTGATTCTGTAGGCCTTGGGGTCAATGTCCACTATAATAGTTTGAGTTTTCCAAGCAAGATATCATATGAGAATTCTTCAGTGGACCTTAGCAACTCAGTGTTCTATTCTGCATCAGCCTCTGTCCACCCAAATCAGAATAACTCAGGCATGCAAAAGTAGCTCTTGTGGATTAATTTAGATCACATTTTACAAGGCCATCTCTTCATTCTCTCAGCCCAGAGCTGTGGTGACCATGGATGCTTCCCAGATTGGGTTAGAGGGCACTTGGAGAAAGACAGTCCAAGGCACTTTGTCCCCTGGAAAGGCCAGTATGCATATCAGTGACATGGAAATTACAGCAGTACTCCTAGCATTGCAGGCTTTTTCAAGACTCTCCCTTTAAGAACTACTGCAGTTCCCACAGGCAGTATGTCTGTAGTGTTGTACATCAAAAAACAAGGAGGAACCAGATCTTAACCTTATGTTGAAGCTCAGTGTGTGGCAATTGGCAATCTCATCTAATCAATTTCTGATAGCAAAACATGTTCTGGGGAAATCCAGTGTGATGGCAGTCAAGTTGAGCAGGTCCATTTTGTTGCTTTGCTTTGCGGATGGTCTCTCAGCATGAGCATTGCAGAAGATTTTGCTGTTGGGGTCAGACTTGCCATGACCTCTGCATCTCCCCTCAGCAACAAGTGCAGCAGGTTCTTTACCCTGGCCCCCCACTGGGGGGAATCACCAAGAGACACTGTCCTTCACGATTGTCCCCCCCCATCTCCTATGTGTATCCCCCAACTCCCTTAATCCCCAACATTTTTCAGAAAGCTTCTTCATTGAAGAGCAAAGTCATCCTCTTTACCCCTTATTGGCCTTGTCAGATTTGGATTCCCTTTCTTTGGGCTTACCTAGTTTACTCTCTATGGATTCTAGATCCAATTCCAGACTTCCTGTCTCACTTGACAGACATGACACACCCGGACAATTCAGGCTTAAAGTTGACCTTATGGCTTCTCCACTTCCATTGATAGCCGACAACATATGCTTTCCTCCCCTGTCCATTGTATACTTTTATTTTCTCAAAAGGCTGAACTTCAAACCTTGTCTCGTAAGCTCATTTGTCTAATAATGCATGGAGATAGGGCAGCACTTCCAACCAACCGTTACTTCCTGAGGTGGTGTCAGAATCTGTCAGTCCATTAAGTTTCTATATTTTTTCCAAATTTCACAAACAAAGGACAATACATTTTGCATTTGTTTAATGTTCACAAACAGTTATATTTGTTTCCGTAGAAATCAAGAAAATCAATGTGTTTCCTTTGCGGAGTCGAAATTGGGAAGTAATTTGCAAACGTAACTTTAGCCAAATGGTTGACTGTGTCTGTCTGTTAACAAATTAGGGTTGTCCTTGCCAAAACCTTTTGAGAACTCATTTAGCCCGGTCCATGGCAACATCATCTGTAATTTTAGGCAATTCTTCCATGGATGATATTTGTGCGGCTGCAACTTGGGCTAATCCTCATACCTTTACTCATTACAATTTGGATCTGGTCTCATGGGGAATAGCAACGTTCAGCTCAATAGTGCTTAGGAATATCCCTCCTTAGAGCAGGATTCTGGTGTCTGGAGAGACTGCCCCAGTTGTTGAGGAATGAAAGCTGATAACATCAGTTAAAGAAGTTATGTACTACCCATAATGTTCCATCTGTGGTGTCCATTTTTATTCTTAAACTCTCCTCCTGCCAGCTCCTTACTGTTTAGTATATGACTTCTGGAAGAATGAGGAGGGTATAAGTGAGCTAGTTTTCTTTTTGGTTCCTTGTGCTATTCTAATACTCCTATGAAGCAATAAGGCCAGCAGACAAGATCTGAGGTTTGTTAGGAGAATAGAGCATTATGAATAAGGGAGGTGCTTAAATTTCATGTGGCTAAGAGCTGTAAAAAAAGAAAAAAAAAGAATCTGATCTGAACCCCATTGAATGAAAATGGACAATACAGATGGAACATTATGGTGAGTACATAACTTTGTTTTGCATATTGCAGTAACTACACTTTCATCAAGTTCAGGCAGGAACTTCTGAGGCTGTGTGTGTTACCACAGACTTCATCCTACAGGAAGTGGCCAGTAAAATTGGTAAATCTGATGTCAGTCTTCATCTATTCTTGACTAGTGGGTTATGGTTCTGATCCTCGGAACATATCTGGCCATTATCTAGCTCACATTAGCCAAAAAGAAATCTCAAGCTGCAAGTCTACCCAAAATGCCCCTCTCCAGATTACCCCAGATCTCATTTGCTGCTCTTACAAGATGCATCAGCCGACTCTTGTAGCTAAGTAATTTTTTTTCCTTCATCTAAAACTTTTCCTACCTTTGAAAACTTTGATCTACCCTTAGTGTGTGTGCTGTTTTTTTCCCCTTGCTGCTGGTAAATTCTTACTCCTCTACCATCGTTGGTAATTTCCCTTCTCTCTCTTTCTCTTTACTGTTGGTAACCTTTCTACCATTGTTGGTAGATTTTCCCCTTTTTTTAGTGTGAGTGAGTTTCTAATTTCTAAATCTTCTTTCCTTTTCTGCCTTCCTGCTTGTTTTATTCAGGAGTGTGGCAGAAAAACCTAAAAGCTCCACTGCAGGGTTTAAACATTGTACAGAGTGGGGCAGGAAAATACCAAACTCTAATAATCATGAATCTTGTGTTTACTGTTTGGGTGTTCCCCATTTGAGTATTGACTGGTCCATCTGCCAGGGTTTCAGTAATAGAACTTTGGCAGAGAGGAAGAACAAACTTATTCTTAAAGGCTCCTTAAATCCCCTTTCGAAGAAGCCTTGTCCAAGGCCAACCAGTCACCTCCGGCCTATGGATCAAAATCCTCCCATTCGGTGCCGACGTCTCCATCGGCATCGTTGTCAAACATAAACATGCTTCTGAAGGTTCCTTTAAGGAACCAAAAGTTAAGGTTTCAAAGCTTTCGGAATGGTCTGGATCTCTGGCACTGAGAAGCATACTGGTGCATTCTACACCGGCCACAACAATTGTTCAAAGTTTGACTGCCACTCTTCTGACTATGACTACAGCTCCAACACTGGTGCCCACTGTCACTTGTCTGTGCCGTTTTCTCCCACAGTACAGCAGATAGTGTCGAAGTTGGTTGTGTCTACAGAACCCAGGTCTGTCTATTCTCCCTCCTTAGACCTATTCCATGGACGGCTCTCTAGCCCATTCCTAGAAAGACTTTATTCTCCTGGGTTGTCCATCCACTCCACCAGAAGTCTCTCTCAGGTTGATGTATCAGATCCTGGCAACCTGGGGTCTCCCCCCTCATCAACTTGGGCCCCTCTCCCTTCTGGTGCAGAGGGTTTTTCTCCATCCACCCCTACTTATTCTCCTCCTCTAACCTCTGTGTAGGCTTTAGAACTCTTGACTTCAACTTCTCAGGTTCCGATGGCTTTGACACCGACAGCACTTCTGTCTTCGCTGAGTCTGGCTCTGGTTCACTCTGTGCCTTTGGCACTGTCTGTTCCCTAGGACCATTTTTCCACTTTCTGGCCTGAGAGGTTTGAGCCAGCCCTGAGTTTTTGTATGGAGTCGGACATATCTCTTCCAGCTGCACTGGCAGGGGACCCATCCTCTGTTCCAGTCTGTCAGGTGGGACTCTAAGGGTAGGCTGTGGGGGTCCTACCTTTCAGGTTATGAAAAGAGCTTTGGCCACTGCTTCTTCTTGGGTGGCTCCTGGTTTACCTGGAGTCTTCCCCTATGACCCCAGGTTTTTCAGTTCTACCTCCAACCTCAACCCCATGGATACCGAGCAACAAGGTTGCAAGACTTGCCTGCTAAAAGCACTTCCTCTTCAGAGTCCTCCTCAGATCTTTCCACTAAAGAACCTCCTCAGAAGAACTTGTGTAAGAGGAGACACCTTGATTTTCCTGATGAACCCATCACAGAGGACACAGATTTCGATGAGAGGGAGAGATCCCCTGGTCATCCCTGGAACATGTCCCCTTTGGAGGCATTCTTGACATCCTAAAACAGAGGGGTGATTGGAAGTCCAAAGACCCGTCTTCTGAGGGGTCTGTGTACTTGCAGGCCTTTGGTGTATGCTGTGACACTGCCAGCCCAGCTACCTGGAATTTTGTAAATAATCTTGTCACTTGTGAATATTGATATGATTTGTACAGAACTCTTATGTTATGTACTGAGCTTCAAGAATGTAACCACAGCATATCCTGCTGGAACACAGAAGATTAACTTACAAAACTTCAAGAAAATAAGTTGAAATTAAGTGCTTTACGGTGTGCTATAATAGTTTCAATGCAGCATGAAGAGTGTCTAGAGCTAGAAATATTTTGTGTTGTCTTGGAAAGAAGTAATTACTAGGTTTAAATGTAAAGTGTTTTATTGCTGTATGACGTCCTAGCAGCTACACAGGTCTGGGCAAACATTTGAGAGATACGTATTTCTCACACAGGGATGTGACATTCTGTTAGCGTCTGGTTTAGCCTGGGAACTGAAGTCAAGTGACAAGTGATGTCATCCAGGCTGACCCAGCAGTAAAATGTGATATTGATTTAAGAACTCTCTGAGAGAGACTGTGCATTTTGTATTTTGTTTTGACCTGGAAACATTTACTCTTCATCATCAGCATCTGCATTTGCTCTGCAAGTAAGACTTAGGACATAGTATCTCTTTTAAATACAGATAGGAATATAGTAAAGATTAGTTTAGATTTTTTTTGTTTTTATTTGAGACTGTCCTGCACTGTTTTAAAATATTTCTTGTGATTCTGAACTCTGAAGTAACTGCTTGTTTTTTGAGTATTGTTTTGTTCTTTTATTTATTATTATTAAGTATGTTTAAATCTATTTATGTGGCTATTTGTGAGACATATTAAGCTCTTAAGAGTACTTGCATATGTATTTAGTGACACTGTACAGGTCACTCCTAAACAGCCTTGCAAATCTTGGCCAACGCTACCATTTGGATAATGGTAACATTACACAGTAGGATTGTATGCCCTTTATAAGGGGCTTATAGTAGCTGATAAGTTACGGCTGGTGGCAGTGATAACTGTTATAGTCTGGGCAGAAGTGGGCATAGCTAGTAAACCTGTGCCAGCCTTCCCCAGGTGTGTGTTTATGTGTTAGTATATAAATCAGATCTCAGTGTGTGTGTGTGTGTGTGTCAGCTACTCAGGCAAGGACACGAAGCACTGGTTGGACAGAGAGGATGCTGGAGGTCCTGGATTGACTCCTTAGCTGAGATCTTAACTGTATAGCTGTGCCAGTGGGGAGGAGTCTTATTGGGGATCTGGAGAAAGAGGGAGAAACCAGCCCCAGACTGACTGTGATCTCTCTGTGCTCTTAAGGGAATTGCACTTTACTGTGTGTGTACTTGTCATCTTCCCATTGTGCACATCCCTCACTGTTGTCAGTGATGAGGATTGAGGCTCCTTGATTATGGGCCAGTGCAGGGGCATCACATATTAATTGGCTAGTGGTGGGATATTCACATCACATATTAATTGGTAGGCAGTGACATAGTCACATCACATATTAATTGGCTTGTAGTGGTGTGGATATTTAAATTCCTGTAGCCTGTGTACAGTGGTCAGCAAAGGTGTTTGTACTCTGTCAGCCACACAATGAACATTCAGAGTTCATATCACAATTGCTTTTTTTTTTTTTTTTGTTAGCTTAGTCAGGGAGAACAGACAAGCATGTCAGCAGGGGAATATGGCAAGCTGACAAGGAGCCATGTCAGTAAATTTCTTTCACAATTTACAAAGAGGGATAATTTTCATAGTTTCATATGTTTGAAAGGGTATGTATTCAGTATAACATTGACCAAGGACTCTGGGTACGGTTCCTGACCCCCTTACTCCATGGTAAAGCTGTAATTATTTCTAAATTGACTGATACTATTTGTTTAAATTATAATGTTATAAAGAACTGTCTTTTAGAATGTTTTAAGTCAACATCTGAAGCTTATAGAAAAAAGTTTTGCGAGCATAGATGCAAGGCAGATGAATGTATGTGTGAATATATTGCTGAACTAAGCACTTATTTTCAAAGGTGGGTGAGTGGATGTCAGTTCGCCACTTTTGAAGGGCTGGCAGACTTTTTGGTGAGGGGGAAAAAGCCCTTAGCACTTTGCCTGAGGACATGAGAATCTGGTTAGCTGATAGACAATGCACTACTGCATATGAGTTGGGGAAGAAGGGAGACCTATACCTAGCAAGTAGGGCATCACTGCACAGGAAAGGGACAACCAGTGCTGCTCATGGGTCTAAGGGAACCCATGGTCAGTAGCCCAGACTGCCCCAACAGAGTCCGTCAGCAGGGGAAGCCACTAGTCCAGGTACATGCCCAGGACCAAGGGTTAAATATTTTAAATGCAACTAGTGGGGCCATGTAACATATAGATGTCCATGGAGGCAAGGTGGGGAACAAAAGGTGGGAGAGCCAGTAAGTGGGAATGACAAAATGCCTACAGTAAATTGTCTCGACAACAAGGGTACCAAGCTACCACAAGAGGTTGTATCCTGTCTCAGTGGAGGGGAAAGAGGCCACTGCTAAGAGAGAGACAGCCTCTGACCTAACCGTTGTGAAGCCTGCAATGGTTAAAGAGAAGGACTACTTGCTTGGGCAGTCTATTCCAGTCAGAGCTTTAGGAGGGACCCCATTACAAATACCTTTGGATAGGGTTCACCTTGACTGGGAGGGTGGAAATGGAAGCATGCAAGTAGGTGTGTTTGAGGATATACCTGCAGATGTCCTTGGAATAATTTTGATATTGTAGTACCGTGTGTGCATGCAGTTACACACAGTCAGGCTTGGAAACAAGCATGTGGGTCTGGTAGAGGAGTGGTTTCCAGCTCAGGAATTGTATTTTATTGCCCGTTTTGGGCTGCTTCTTTCCCTTTCAACTTTCTGACTTAAAAAATGGTATTTGCATGTTGAGCAGCGCCGCCAAGCTAGGGTAAACTATTACCAGTGCCTTAAAGTCTGCTTTTCAAAATTTCCCTTAGATCTTGCTAGCTTTCATCTCTGAACACTCAAATCAGACCTTTTAACCCAGCACTTGCTCAGAACCTCTTTCAGCTGTCATTGTAAGCATACCAACTACTAGTAGCACTAACAAAAACAGTTTCAGTACTTAAAAGGAAGCAAACGGCTCCAGTACTTAAATAACTATGCACCTATCCAGGCATGTCTAAAGGTTAGTTCCCTATGCTTTCTCCTATTAACCTGGTGAACCTAGGCATCTTGAGGCAATGTAGCCATTGCCTCATGTACACAGACAATCCTCTCCTCCTACCTCCAAACACATCCACTTGTGAGAGATGCAGGTACATAGCCAAACTAGAGGCCACACTCTCTCAAACCAAGATTGGTCAGTCAAGAGGATAAGGTTAACACATACATCACACCTCATAGAACACATAGCTCCCCGGATCACACACCACCACACCTCTCACATAGTAACACAAAATACACACACACTTTTGCAGAGGCTCTCAATAAAAATCTGCCCAAACAACAAAAGACCTCTGAGGTAGAAATGCAAGCAACCATCTCACCCAAACACAACCCCCAAGACACAAAGCCCACATAAACAGTGTGCCCCTATAGCAAAACAGTCTACCCAATACACTAGTCAGAGGTGACTCAATAGTAAGTCACACTGATGTCCCACTCACTAGGTTAAATAAGGAGAAAGTTATGGTTAGCTGCCTGTCAGGTGCCAAGATTCACCACATAATGCATGCACTTGGGTCTCTCCACAACAAGTACAAATATGACTCGGTCATTGTCCATGTTGGTGTGAACGACCTAAGATGTACCTCCCTGGACTATATGAAAAGAAACATGGAGGAGCTCTCGGATCTTGTAGCCCAGGCCAGGTATAACCCTAGCCCTGAGTAGCATACTATCGTCACCTAGAATGATACCACAGTACAAACAGAAAATGATTGACTTCAACAATTGGCAAAGTTTCTGGTGTCATTCAAAAGGGATCTAGTATCTGTCTGTCTGGGATGACATGATCGACAGACCTCGATGCTTTGCCAGAGATGGCCTGCATCTGTCACCCTTGGGATTCCGGATATTGGCAAAAGCTCTTGCCACCCCTATAATGCCTTTTTTAGGCAATGCCCTAAAGACAAATTTACCACCATAACAACTGCAAGCAAATGCAACCTGAGGGTTATGCTACACAATGCTAGAAACCTACTTCTCAAAATGCACTCGCTCAAGTCACTCCTTAAACTGGAGAACATTGACCTCTGTGCAGTAACAGAGACCTGGTTCAAGGCTCCAGAGAGCACCCCAGTGCTACCAGGCTACATTGCATATCACATCTTTCGGCCCATAAACCTGGACCGAAGCCCTTAAGGAGGTGTGGACTGAAGCCCCAAAGGTGGTGGTGTGTCCATCTTCATAATGGATATGCACACCTCCAGACTGGTTGCCCAACATAATGCGTCAGAGATACTATAGGTACAACTAACACTGAATAAAACTGCAATCCAGGTTGTAGCCTGCTATAGATCCCCCACAATGTTCCAAGACTCCCACTCTGGATTCCTGAACACTCTGGAAAGCATTAAGGTTCAACCCAATACCCTTATACTGGGAGACTTTAACTACCCCTCCATTAGCTGGGAAAATTACTCCTGATGTTCTTCATCTCACATTGCTGCAGTCATAACCTGTGGGTAGTCCGCTGTCCTCGATCGGCCCGAATACCAAAGAGCTGGGCTGGCGTCGGTCATTGTCACCTAGAGCTGACGTCAGTACGTAGTAGTACTTAAGCGCATGACCGACGCCATATCCTCAGTCTTTCTTGCCGCGTGGTCCGAAGCAGAAGCAGCATTTGCAAGTGCCGTTCGGCGTTCTGAAATTTTCATTTATCGAGTTTCAGACCGAAGACCAAGTTGGGCTAAGTACCCGTTAGAAATCTTTGTCTTTTCTTGCCTCAGTTTTCCGGATGTTAGAAAAAGTTAATAATTGCATTTCTTGTGGGAAACAGATACCTCATAGGGATTATCATTCTTTCTGTATTCCTTGCTTGGGGCCTGAGCACGACGTGGTCGGGTGTCGCTTTTGTGCTAGATTTAATAAGCGCACCATTAAACGGAGATTAGACTGTGCCAGGCTTGTTTTTGGTAAAAGGTGTAACTATAACATGCCGTCGGATCCTCCGACGCCCGCTACCGCTAAAAAGCGTAAAGATAGATCTTTGAAGTCTAAACCAGATGAGTCGTCCGTTGCAGACGCCGGTTCTACGGAGCCTCCGGTTGAATCTGTGGATCCTGCCGAGGGTTCGGCTGAATCCCAGGGGGGAACCTTTACTTTTGCAGGAGTTGGCCTCTCAGGAGTTAGGCCCGGCTGAAGGTGCTTCTCAGGTGTCTGTAGTTCCATCTTTACAGAAGGTTATTAGGCCTTCTACTTCAGTGGCTAAAGGCCATGCTAAGGCCAAACCTTGTCTTGTTGGCCCTGGTCATAGTTCCAGCTCTCCAGCCCCTGTTCCTAAAAAACATATGTTGAAAATGGCGGAGGACTTGATTACTTTGATCAGGGGTTCTATGCCCCCCCCGAGAAGAGGCCTAGGGTGGAGGCAGATTTAGAGGGAATGGATCATTCCTCAGACTACTCTGATTCCTCAGCTGAAGAAATTCAGGAATTCCCTTCTTATTCAGATTCTGATGCAGAGGATTCCTGTCCTTCTGCTTCTCCTCCAGAGGATTTTTCTTTTTCTGAGACTTTACATTCCATGAGGGAATATTTCAAGTGGGAAGGTCAGGATTTTTCAGATTCTCGGAAAAGGCTTAGGGAATTATTGTTTCTGCCACAACATAGGCCCTTGGCTATTCCTCCTGTCTTAGATGTTGTTCAGGATGTTTTTTCTGAATCTTCCCTTAATCCTGATTCTTTGCCTCCTGCCCCTGTTAAGCCAGACAGATATTATAGAGTTCCAGAAGCACATAAGTATTTGTACAAGAGTCCTAGAGCTGATCTGGAAATTATTATTCAAGGTCCGAAGGGTATTAGGGCTTCTGTGGCTAAGAATCCAGTTCCTTTGGATAAAGATTCTAGAGCTTTATATAGGTGGGGGAAAAAAGTGTACACCTCCTCTACGTTAGCTATGAGGGCTTTGAATTGCCAATTTCATATGCTGAAGTATCAGAACTTTTTGTTAGGTCAATTGAAATCTAAGGTGGATGCTTTATCTGAGGGTATAGAGTGTAAGGAGCTCCAGGAGTTGGTTCATGCATCAGATCAAGTTGGCAAACATTCTTTGCAGTGTGGTTTCGATGCTCTTCAGGCTACATCCAGGGTGGCTGCTACAGGTTCAGTTATTCGTAGACATGCCTGGCTTAAGGATCAAAATTTGTCAGTGCATGTTAAGGCTCGCATTTTGGATGCTCCTCTTCAATCTGAAGTACTTTTTGATCCTCCTGTGGAATCAGTTTTGAAAAAGATGGAAGATAAGGCTAAGTCTATGCAGACGGTCAAAGATTTTATGCAGGTGCAGCCCCCTAAGTTTAGTAGGAATTGGCCTGCTAGAGGATGGTCTTATCCTTCTTCGGATTATCAGTCTAAGGGCAGGTCTAGACATGGTAGAGGCAGAGCTCACGCTCAGGGTTCTTTCAGACCTAGGACTTGGAGTTCTCCTGCACAGTCTTCTGGTGAGGGCAGGGGTCAGCCCTTTCGTAAACAGACCCAATGACCTGTATCTTCCGCTGCCAGACCCTTCTTTACTGGCAGCTCCTCTAGGAGGAAAGTTGGGACTTTTCAAACAAAACTGGCATTTGGTCACCCAGGACAAATGGGTGTTGGATATAATAAATAACGGGTACAAGTTTTATTTTCACACTTTTCCTCCTTTCAAAGGCATGCCGGATGTGCCTCCTCAGCAAAGGATGGAGGCTCAGGAGCAAATTTCTTTACTTTTGCAGATGGGGGCAATTCAGGTGGTCCCTCCGTCAGAAGTAGGCCTAGGTTTTTATTCCCGTCTATTCCTAGTGCCAAAGAAAGGAAACACTTGGAGGCCAATTCTGGATTTGTCCATTCTCAATACCTTCCTAGACATTCCAAAGTTCAAGATGTTAACATTACAACTTCTGCCTATGCTAGGCAAAGATCACTGGATGGTAACCCTGGATCTCAAAGAGGCCTATCTTCACATCCCTATCAGACCCAGCTGCAGGAGATTCCTGAGATTTCGGGCTGGTACTTCTCATTATCAGTTCTCTGCATTGCCCTTTGGTTTATCTACTGCGCCCAGAGTATTCACAAAAGTTCTGGCTCCTGTAATTGCTTTCCTTAGACAGAGAGGAATACAAATTTATCCTTATCTGGACGATTGCCTGATTCTTGCTCAAAACAAAGACAAGTTACTACAACATCTCCAGTATGTAATGGCAGTTTTAAGGTGCCTAGGGTATTCTGTGAACAAAATAAAGTCCAGTCTAGTGCCCTCTCAGGACATGTGCTTTCTGGGTGTGAGACTGAATACAGCTTCTCAGATGGCATTTCTGACCCCGGACAAACAAAGAACTCTTCATCTATACTTCCAGCAGTTATCAGTAATGTCCAGGCTGACTGCAAGGACAGTCCTTCAAGCCTTGGGGTTCATGGCATCTTGCATTCTAGTACTTCCCAATGCCAAACTGCATATGAGGAAGCTACAATGGTATCTCAAAAGTGTGTGGACTCAACACTGCCACGGTTTGGACACTGTCATTCAGATTATACCTTGCATCCAGAAGGAATTCTTGTGGTGGGCTCAGGAATGTCACATAAACAAGGGACTCTCTGTGACCTGACCAGAGGCGAGTCAGATCCTAACGACGGATGCCTCGGACTTGGCTTGGGGAGCACACTTCAATGGGAAATGGATGCAAGACACGTGGTCTCCCAAATTACTACATTTGCATATCAACATGAAGAAGATGTTAGCAGTCCAATTTGCCTTGATGGCCTTCAAGGACCTACTTCAGCCAGGACAGGTGTTGATTCAAACAGACAACACAACAGTCATGTGGTACATCAACAAGCAGGGGGGAACCCATTCCTACCCTCTTTGCAGACAAGCAATGATTTTGTGGGAGACTGCTCTGAGTTTGCACATCAATCTTCAAGCACGGTTTCTGCCAGGAGCACAGAACTCCCTAGCAGATGTATTGAGCAGGCAAATTGTGGATCCCCACGAGTGGAAACTGGACCCTCAGGTATTCAAACAGTTGACCGTGGCTTGGGGAGCTCCAGACATAGATCTGTTCGCTTTTCCAGTGAATTTCCAACTGCCAAAATTTTGCACAAAGATGTTCCACCCAAATGCTTGGAAAGTGGATGCTCTATCTTTCAGTTGGAACAATCTTCACGTTTATGCTTTTCCCCCTCTGCCTCTTCTTCCCAAGGTACTCTTGAAAGTCAGGCGGGACAAGCCTTGCATGATTCTAATAGCACCAGATTGGCCACGTCAGCATTGGTATCCTCTGCTGAGGTGTTTAATTCAGGAGCCTCCTTGGCCTTTGCCACAGGTTCCTCATTTGTTATCCCAGTCAAACAATCATTTTCTCAATGCTCGGGTGCAGTCCCTGCATCTAACAGCCTGGCGTATTCTGTAATGGAGCCGGTGGGGTCTCAGCTTCCTCAACAGGTTTTAGATGTCATTTTAGAAGCCAGGCGGCCTGGTACTAGAAAAGTTTATGCTGATAAATGGAAGAGATTTTTTCTTTGGAGCACAGCAAAGGGCTTTGATGCATATGCTAAAATGGCAGAAGATTTGATTACTATGATTAGAGGTTCTAACTTACATCATCATCAGTCCATTGCAGCACGTGCTGACGGGGACAGTCCCCTAGCAACATTCATCAGTTCATTGGCATCTTCTGCCCTGGGCCAATATATAAACTGTATGAGGAAGCTACAATGGTCTCAAAAATGTATGGGACAGCACACTGCCAGGATTTGACACTGTCATCAAATAAATACCTGCCTTCAAAAAAGAATTTTGTGGTGGGCTCAGGAATGTCACCTAAACAGCTCATCTAAATGGAAAGTGGATGAAACAAGACAGTGCTACACTAAGACTACATCTACATATCAACATGATGGAGATGTTAGTAGCCAGTTTAATGGCATTCTAAGGCTTTCAGGGCTTCCAGGGAGGGCAGGTCTTATACAACACAACAACACGTGGGCTCATTCAACAAGCACAACAAAACACATTCTACATTCTTATCCTCTATGAGCAAGCAATGATTTTATGGGAGCGCAGCTTGCAGCTAACAAAACTTCAGGGGAGCAAGGTTTCTGCCAGGAGCACAGAACTCTTAGCAGATGTGTTAAGCAGACAAATCATGATCCCCCCAGTGGTGGAAACTGGATTCATGTATTTCAGAAAATGATAGTGTCATGGGGAACTCCAGACATAGATCTGTAACACTGGGTCACTACTACTACTAGGAAGGGTAAGGAAGCCTCCATGGCCTTTACCTTTGATTCCATATCTTATCTCAGAAGGACGGTCATCTGTCAATGTCAAGCTTCACTCTCTCTCTCTAAAGCCTGGGCATATTCTTGTGTTGAAACCCAGCAGGGTCTCAACTTCCTCAACAATATAAGACCCCCCGAGAGCTCTCCTACTCCTGCTTGGGATCTCAATTTTGTGTTGGAAAATGCCTAGGGGGGTTTTTAGTGTGGCTTTTAAACCAAACTATTCATTTGCCTACTTTTGTCTCAGCAGTTGTTTGTTTTTTTTTTTTTGTTGAGAGGGGGCAAGCCTGTCAAAACAAACTATTTCTAGGTGGATTGGGTTTTGCATTCCTTACCTCTGCTTTGGGATTCGTACCTACCATAAATGTAGATGTTCGAGGATCCACATTGCTGTCTCCCTCCTTCCCTCTGTGTTTAGGGGTGGTTGTGTAGGTGAGGTTATCTGTTGATATTTTTGTATATATTTTTGTATATATTGTACATAATTTTGGTGCAGGTATTTTGGGCCTTGTCTTTTAGGGTCTTCTGACATCTGGGGCAAGAAAGAGAGATATGCTGGCGCATGTCATGCATTCGTACCCTGACGCACTGACGCCAGTCTAATGCGCCCTGACGGCTTACAGCATCTACTCTGTCGGGCCGACTGGACAGCGGACTACCCCAATAGTAAGGACTGCAGCAATGTGGATCCTCGAACATCTACATTTATGGTAGGTACAAAACTGTACTTTTCAGTGCCTAATTTGAGTTTTGCACTACAGTATCTTACTGAATTACTGGACAAGGGTTTGTCATTCTCTTCTGTGAAGGTTCATGCTGCAGCCATTTCTGCTCACTATGATTGTGACCCTCCTTTATTTTCTCACCCTTTGTTCAAACAATTTCTTAGAGGGGCAAAGAATATAAGACCCCCACGTAGAGCTCCTACTCCTTTCTGGGATCTCAATTTTGTGTTGGAGAAGCTTACTTTACCTCCTTTTGAACCTGCAGCTACGTCTGAATTGAAGTTTTTGTCTTGGAAGACTGCTTTTTTGTTGGCCATTACTTCTGCTAGGAGGGTATCTGAATTGCAGGCACTCATGGCAGTTGAACCCTTTCTGATATTCTATAAGGATAGAGTTTCTTTGCGAACTAACCCTACTTTTATGCCTAAAGTGATTTCTAATGTGGCCTTGAACCAGTCTATTCATTTGCCTACTTTTTATGCTGATCCCCAAAATAAGGGGGAAAAAGTCTTGCATTCTTTGGATATCCACAGGCAGCTACGTTATTATTTGAGCAGAACTAAAGAGTTCAGACAGACTCAGCAGTTATTTGTTTCTTTTGCTTTGGGTTCACAAGGGAAAGCTGTTTCAAAGCAGACTATTTCTAAGTGGATTGGTCAATGTATTGCTTTTTGTTATTCTCATCATGGGAAGAATGTTCCTGCTGGGATCAGACCTCATTCTACTAGGGCTACTGCCGCATCTACTGCTTTTTTGAGGGGGGTAGCTACTAAGGATATTTTGGAGGCAGCTACTTGGAGTTCAGTACACACTTTTACTAAGCATTACCATCTCCCTCTTTATTCCAAGTCCAGGGCTGGGTTTGCCACTGCAGTTTTACAGGGCATGTTAGCAGCTCCTAATGCTATTTAGTTTGCCAGCCTCCCTTTTCCTTTGCTTTGGGATTCTACCCACAGGTTATGACTGCAGCAATGTGAGACGAAGAACATAGTACAGTTTTGTACCTACCATAAATGTAGATGTTCGAGGATCTACATTGCTGCAGTCCAATTATCCCTTCCTCCTTCCCCTCTATAGTTTGTGGTTGCTGTGTTTTTTTGGGATAATCTTTATTTCCACACTGGTAGTTGTTGGGCGTTTACTATTTTGGCTCTGGCCTTCTTTCATTCTTAGGCCTTCTGACATCTGGGGCAAGAAAGACTGAGGATATGGCGTTGGTCATGCGCTTAAGTACTACTACGTACTGACGTCAGCTCTAGGCGACAATGACCGACGCCAGCCCAGCTCTTTGGTATTCGGGCCGATCGAGGACAGCGGACTACCCACAGGTTATGACTGCAGCAATGTAGATCCTCGAACATCTACATTTATGGTAGGTACAAAACTGTACTTTACAACTCATTTACCCAACAATTTCTGAAATTCATTAATTCCAATGCCCTGGACCAACTCATTCTCACCCCTACCTGAGGTAGAAACATTCTCAACCTGGTCATTACAAACAAGGGGGACCGCTGCTCTCCACCAGTAATCAACTCCACCCTGGTTAGATCTGACCACAAGTTAATCACAGTTGATATCCAAATCCCGTCCTCACCCCCTCGCCCATGAAGGAAACCCCAGTGAAAAACTTCTCCAAAGCCAATTTTGAGCTTCTAAAGACAGAGGTGTCAAACTTCATGTCATCCATGCAAACGGGGAAAGGATGTATGGCCGCTGAATCATACATCAAGGTGCTGTATGAGTATTTACACAAGTGGATGGACCTCAGGCCATACCAAACAGAACCAAGATCCTGTCCTCCAAAAAAAGGAAGCCAGTCTGGTGGTCTCCTGCCATTAACAAACTCCACAACAGAAGGAAAAAACTGTTGCAGAAAAGGGCAAAGTCCCAAGACTGGAAAAATTCCCTTGTAATTCTCACCAAAAAACTGAGATCCCTCATCAAATTCTCCAAAGCTAGTTATGAAAACCAAATTGCAACAGATGCTAAAGATAACCACAAGGCATTCTTTTAGTTATGTCAAGAATCTGTATAACAATACACAGAGGTGCTGTGAGCTACTGCACAATGGCACCACTTATACTGAACCAACTGATATTGTCAATATCTTGGCTGACAGGTTTAGTGCAAAGTTTGCCCCTCACCCCTTAAAGGGCCCATCCCATGGGTCTATATTAGATGAACGAAAGTTCATCTTAGTGAACGCTCAATTGAGCAAATATTGTGGAACTCGAAACCGCAATTGCGAGATCGTGGTACAGTGAAGATGGGAATATTTGCCCTTTCCTCACTGTAGTGCGATCTCTGAGTTGGAATATATATTTAGGGGGGGTGTGGGGGGCACAGCCCCCCACAATTGCAGTTTTGAGTACCTGGATATTCGCTCAGGTGAGCGTTCGCTAAGATGAACTTTCGTTCATCTAATATAGACCCCATCCCAATACCCGAAGAATGCAAAATTCTTAATATCACAGCTGCACAGGTAGAAGCCACGCTATCCACAGCCAAAAATACAGCTTCCATGGGACCTGATAATATACCTGGCTGTGTTCTACATGAATTACAAAGGGAACTGGCACCACACCTGAGTGCCCTGTTCAACCACAGCCTCACTTCAGGCTTTGTTCCCACTGAATGGTGCACCACTATAGTCATTCCACTCCACAAAGGGGGGACTGACGACTGACCCAGGAAACTAAAGCCCCATCAGCCCGATGAGCCTGATCTGTAAGGCCATAAAGTGCATCATTATGCACCTCATAAATAGGGATATAGGGAACCTTCAAACCCTGGACCCCTCACAGTTTGGGTTTGTGGTGGGCAGATCATGTCTGCTCAACCTGATAGACTTCTTCGAATCTGTCACCAGACTGGTCAATAAAGGCAAGATAAGTCCATACAGCCTACCTCGGTCTTGCCAAGGCCTTCGACACCATCTCCTCCTCAAGGATAATCGACACTCACTCACCTCAGAATTAACCCCTACATCATAAGATGGGTTGCCAACTGGCTCATGGACAGAGCCCACATGGTGAAAGTAGCGGACTCCAAATCCGACTACCAGGCAGTCACAAGTGGAGTCCCACAGAGATCTGTCCTGGGTCCTCTCCTGTTTGGTATCTACTTCTCTGAAGTTCAGGCCAACACCAAAGGGCTCTGGTTGACCAAATTCACAGATGACTGCAAACTGGGAGCTATTATTGATTCTCAAGCTGATGTAGACATCCTACAAAAAGACCTCACAGACACCAACTAGTGCCTGAACCATGGTATTAAGCTCAATGCTAAAAAGTGCATTGTCATCCCCTTTGGGAAAAAACACAGTGCCCATGAACTACCACATCAATGGTAGCCTTCTCAACTCCCAAGGTGTGATAAGAGATCTACGGACACAAGTAGATAGCAACCTCTCCTTTGACAACCATGTTGCCAATGTAGTTAGAAAGTCTTTCTATGTGGCACACCTCATTATAAAAGGCTTCTAATCCAGGAAGAAAGAAGTCATAATCTCTCTCTACTCATCCCTCATTAGACCCATTATAGAGTACAATGCCCCATTTGGCATGTACCTCACTAGACACCTGCAACAACTAGAGAGGCCACAAAAATTCCTCATAAACAGGATCCTAGGGCTCAAACACATGCCCTATACAGCCAGACTCAAAAAAACCCAGCTGTACTCCATCTCATATTGCCTACTTAGAGGCAATCTCTGCCTGGCATACAAAGCCATGTCTGACCCAGTGTTGCTAGACATGCTTCATCTGAAAAAGTCTCAATCCCTCTGCACAACACACTCCAAAGACCTCAAACTTATCATCATATTAAACAGAACCTGCTGGAGGGATAGGTTTCTAACCCAGAGACTTCCCATACTCTGGAATAAACTCCCCATTCATGTCAAGCAGAGCACTTCACTAGCCGTCTTCAAAATAAATCTTGATGAGTGGATGGGTAACAGGAAATTCACCCTGGGGATCACTTCAACACCATTGCTCGATAGGGGCACAAAGAACTAACATCCAGCAACAGGACAACTGGAAATATTCTTGGCCTAGACTTCTGTTGGCTCCAGGCCCATTTCCCTAGAACTCACCTGTGAACCTGTGGTAGCCTGGGGGAGACCCAGACAGACTGCACACTTGCAACCAGGACTGGTGAGGTGGTTACTTCAGGGAGGGAGCTACCATGTAGCAGTGAGACTGAAGGTGAGCCACAGCTTCTTGTGGGTACTAATATTCCATTGCGTAGAGTGACTGCAAGGGCAGAGGTGAGTAGTACTACTCAGGCTGACAGTGAGTTACTGCTGTCAGAGAATACCAGACTTCCTGTAGAAGGGGACCTGGGAAGGGTTACCAAGAAAGAGTTGACACAGGCTCAGCTCTCAGACCCTACATTACAAGGCCTGAGGGAGGTAGCTATTGAGGCACCTGATTCTCAAGGAAAATGAGAATCTGTATACTGGGACAAAGGGTTACTTTATTTCCAGTTTGGTGACCGGGGAGGTCCACTGGGCTCAGGAAGCCCATTTTCAGTGGAGGCCCGGGGAGAAAAGCTCCGCGTTACACAGTTAGATACAGAGAATATTACAGTGAAATTATTGCAAGGCATACTTTAGATAGGTGCAATTAAGAAGAAGAAAGCAATTACAATTTCATTTTAGCATGAGAAACTGGCAATAGAACAACAGGAACCAATTACATTTTTGTTTAGCATGAATAACAGCCAATAACAATTAACATACAAAGTACAGTTTTGTTATTTGCAAAGAGTACAAATTGTATCAGGTCAACTAGAGTTCAGAGTTAGCTAGGGGAGTAAGAGGGGAAGGAGTGGTTAGGAGGAGTGAGGAGTAGAGCACAGTTGCATTTCCTAGTTGAGAAGAGATGGGAATGTAGCTGAGTTTTAAAATTTTCTAAGTTTTTGCAGGTCCTTAGGGAAGTAGGGAGAGAATTCTATTTTTTAGCTGAGGAAAATGATAGGAGATGCTGACCTGCAGGGTGGTTGGGTTTGTGGACAGAGATTAGGTTTTGGTGAGTAGATCTGAGAGTTCTATGAGGAGTATAAGGTTGGAGAATGTTAGACAGTGCAGGACATCTAGTTGGTTGAAATAATAATTTGTGGGCTGTGATGAGTTGGAGGTAATCTAAATGGTTGGGGGGCTCAAGCCAATTTATCAAATTAAGGGAAGCACAATGGTGAGAGGAGGCTTTGGCCTTGCCAGTGAATTTGGAAATCTTATTGTAATAGACCTCTAGTTTGGAGGTAAGAGTAGCAGATAAATTGGTTAATAGGGGAGCACCATATAGTAGTGAGGGGAGCAGATAGGTAGTGGCTAGAGTTGGTCTAGTGGAAGGAGAGAGGAAGTGGCTGTTTCTGTATAGTAAGCCAAGTTTTATATGGGTTTTCTTAATGTTTTGCTGGATGTGAGTATCAAATTTTAGGTGTTCATCGATAGTAACACCAAGGGGTTTAGAGAAGGTAACGACTTCTATAGCAGAATTATTTAGGCTAGTGATTTGGAATGATGTTTTGTCAATGTGGGGAGCGTTTGAGGGAGAGAACAGAAGTATTTTGGATTTGCTAGCATTTCGAGAGATGATTTTGAAGCATCCAGGTTTCAGTGGAGTAGAAAGCAGTTTGGGTGACTGGAGTTCAGAAAGGTTTGAGGCATAGCAGATTAAAGTAGAATCATCAGCGAATTGCACAATTTTGGTGTTGGGTAAGGCTTTATCAAAGTCGTTAATAAAGATGTTGAATAGCATTGGGCCAAGTATGGATCTGTGGGGTACTATATTATTGTATTATAGAGAATGGATCCGTGAGAGAGGACTAGAGGGTGAGAGAATATAGCAGTTGGTAATGCCCATAACCTACCGTCTGGCACTTCTAGCAATAGCCCATGATATTCCCTATGCAGGTCAAATGTACAAAGCGATGTACAATGCAAAACTTTTATTGGCATGGGATTTCCAGAGGTAAAATAGTACTGCAAGACTTGTGATCAGTGCCAAAAGGTAGGCAAGGCAGGAGACAATGTAAAAACTCCTTTGATGCTTTTGCCTGTGATTTAGGAGCCATTTCAGAGAGTAGCTATGGATATTGTGGGGCCTCTGAGTACCCCAAGTTCCACAGGTAAAAAGTATATCCTAGTGGTAGTAGATTATGCTACCAGATACCCGGAAATGGTGGCTCTGTCCTCCATTGAGGCAGAAAAGGTGGCAAATGCTTTCTTAGAGATTTTCAGCAGGGTAGGTTTCCCAAAAATACTGACTGACAGAGGTGCCAATTTCATGTCAGACCTACTGACTTGTCTGTGGAAGTACTGTGGGGTGAAGCACCTAAAGGCCACCTCTTATCATCCCCAGACTAATGGACTTGTTGAAAGATTAAACTCTACACTCAAGTCCTTGCTACGGGCATTTGCAGACCAGTTCAGGAGGGAGCGGGATAAATATTTGGCCCATCCATTTGCATACAGAGAGGTGCCCCAGGAATCCACAGGGTTTTCTCCCTTTGAGTTGCTGTATTGACATAGGGTGAGGGGACCTGTAGATTTGATTTGGGATAAGTGGGAGGGTGTGTGTGAATCCCACAAGGAGTCTGTTGTGGCATATGTCCTAAATCTCGGACAAAGCTCAGGGAACTCATGGGCTTGACCCAGGACAACCTGGCAGAAGCCCAACAGCAGAAGAAGGTCTGGTATGACAGGACTGCTTGAGCTAGAGAGTATGCCTTAGGGCAGCAGGTAATGATTATCTTTCCTGTCAGACACAACAAGCTGCAGGAAGCTTGGTAGGGACCCTACAAAGTGGTAATGAAGGTCAGTGATAACTACATGGTAGAACTGCAGCAGGAGGCAGGGGCACACATTGTACTATGTTAACATGACAGGGAGGCCCTTGTGCTAAGTATTTGCAGTGGATGGCAGGAGGAGTCTGAGGGGGACCTGGTGACTGATCTCCTCAGTGAGACTCAGACTGATACCTCAGTAGAAGGGGTAGCAGTGCCCCAGCAGCTATCCCCTACCCAGGTTTGAGAAATCCAAGGAGTGGTACAGGAGTTTGGGGGTATGTTCACTGGGAAACCAGAGTGCACCCACCTGGTGCAGCACCACGTGGATACAGGATCTCAAAGGCCTACTAAGCAGACCCCTTATAGGGTGCCTGAGGGAGTCAAACATACTCTGAGGGAGGAGATACAGGAAATGTTGGAACTAGGGGTAATTCAGGAGTCTAGCAGTCCCTGGAGCTCCCCAGTGGTGCTGGTACCAAAGAAGGATGCCGGTACCTGTGTGGAATACAGGAAATTAAATAGTCACACAGTCAGATGCATACCCCATGCCTAGGACAGATGAAGCCCTAGTGCAGCTGTGTGGGGCTAAGTATCTTACCACCATTGATCTTAACCAAGGGTTATGGGGAGGTGCCCTTGACTCCCCGTGCTAGAGAGAGGTCAGCTTTTGTGACTCATTTGGCTTTTATGAGTTCACAAAGATGCCCTTTGGAATGAAAAATGCCCCAGCAACCTTTCAGTGGCTGGTAGATTGTATCCTAGCAGGAACAAGAAATTTTGCCTTTGCTTACCTAGATGATGTCCTCTACAGCTATTCCTGGCAAGAGCACCTTCAGCATGTCAGGGAGGTGCTGGGCAGAATACAGAGGGCATGATTGACCATTAAGTTCAGCAAATGTCAGGTGGGTATGGCAAAGGGCTCCTACTTAGGATATAGAGGGGGGAGTAGTAAGATCAGGACAGAACCTGCCAAAATTGAAACCATGCAGGCATGGCTTGCCCCTGTTACTAAAAAGCAGGTGAGGGCATTCTTATGAACAGCGGGGTACTACAGAAAGTTTGTCCCCAGTTATAGTACCATAGCTGCTCCCCTCAAAGACCTGACAAGGAAAAAACAGGTCAGATAAGGTAGTGTGGACCCCGGCATGTGAGCAGACACTCCAGAAGCTTAAAGGAGCTTTGGGAGGACCCCCTGTGTTAGCCAGTCCAGATTACAGCAAATAATTTGTTGTGCAGGTGAATGCTTCAAACCATGGGGTGGGGGCTGTATTTAGTCAGGTTTCCTTACAGGGGAAGAGCACCCAGTGGTATATCTGTCATAGGCTCCAACCCAGGGAGGCATGCTATGCAGCTGTAGAAAAGGAATGCCTAGCCATAGTGTGAGCACTGCAGAAACTTCAGCCTTATCTGTATGGAAGGAAATCCACTGTAGTTACAGACCACAATCCCTTAACATGGGTATGTACCCATCGAGCCAGCCAGCCAAATGGCAAGTTGCTAAGATGGAGCCTAGGGTTGCAAGCATTTGATATGACAGTGCATCATGGCAGTGAGGTTAACAATGCTAATGCAGATGGGCTGTCAAGACAGTGAATGGGGTAAGGTATTCCCAGATAGGCTCAACCCTCTCAAGCAATGTTTCTCAAGAGTCACTTGAAGAACTAGCTTGAATTTTTTTTTTTTGGGGGGGGGTATATGACATTGCCAGCCCAGGTATCTGGAATTTTGTAAATAATTTTATGTAATTTGTGAATATTGATATGATTTATACAGAACTGTATGTTATGTACTGAGCTTCAAGAATGTAACCACATCATACCCTGCTGGAACACAGAAGATTAACTTACAAAACTTTAAGAAAATAAGGTGAAATTAAGTGTTTACAATGTACTATAAAAATTAGTTTCAGTGCGGCAAAAAGGATGTCTAGAGCTAGAAGTTTTTTTTATTGTCTTGGAGAGAAGTAATCACTAGGTTTAAAATGTAAAGTGTTTTATTGCTTTATGACTTCCTAGCAGCTACACAGTTCTGGGCAAACATTTGAGAGATATGTATTTCTCACACAGTGATATGAAATTCTCTTAGTTTCTAGTTTAGTCTGGGAACTGAAGCCAGGTGACACAGTGATGTCATCCAGGCTAACCCAGCAGTAAAATGTGATATTGATGTAAGAACTCTGTCAGAGAGAGACTGTGCATTTTGTATTTTGTCTTTGATCTGGAAGCATCCACTCATCATCATCACCATCTGCATTTGGTCTATAAGTAAGACTTAGGCCACAGTATATCCTTTAGCTATAGATAAGAGTATAGGAAATATTAGTTTAGATGTTTTCCATATTTATTTGAGACTGTCCTGCAATGTTGTTTTAAAATATTTCCTCTGATTCTGAACTCTGAAGTAACTGTGTTTGTTTTCTGAGTATTGTCTTGTCCTTTTATTATTTATTATTATTAAATATATTTTAATCTATCGCTATGGCTATTTGTGAGGCATATGTAAGCTCTTGGAGTACTTGCATATGTATTTAGTGACACTGTACAGGCCACTTCTAAACAACCTTGCAAGTCTTGGTCAACACTACCATTTGGATAATAGTAACATTGCGCAGTAGGATTGGACTCCCTTTGTAAGGGCCTTATAGTAGTTGATAAGTAGGGGTTGGTGGCAGTGATAACTACCTTATAGTATGGGCAGAAGGGGGCATAGCTAGTAAACCTGTGCCAGCCTTCCCCAAGTGTGTGTGTGTTTGTATATAAATAAAATCTCAAAGTGTCTGTGTGTCAGCTACTTGAGCAGGGACACAAAGCACTGCTTGGACAGAGAAGGTGCTGGAGCTCTTAGCTTGACCCCTCAGCTGAGATCTTAAACCTATAGCTGTGCCAGTGGGGAGTCTTATTGGGGATCTGGAGAAAGAGGGAGAAACCAGCCCCAGACTGACTGTGATCTCTGTGTGCTCTTAATGGAAATTGCATTTTAGTGTGTGTGTGTGTGTGTATGTGTACTTGTCATCATCCCATTGTGTACATCCCTCACTGTTGCCAGTGGTGAGGATTGAGGCTCCTTGATTACTGGGCCAGTGCAGGGGCATCAGACATGCCCATCTACCTCCTGGGTTACCCCACCCCTGATGACTTAAACTGATCACTCACTGAGCTTGGAAGGCTCCTGACTCTGTAGAACCAGTCTCCTGGAGACCTGACAAAATTCTTTCTGCTCCTGAAGACCAACCACATTGGGCTATGGGCTTAATAGTTGATGCCATGGTGGTAGCGGCCACCACCAAGAAAGAACTAGCCGTGGAAGGTTCTACTGTCCATCCCCTGAACCAAGAGTCTAGGGCGATGGACTAATTTGGGAAGCAGGTCTATCCATCATTGACCATCACCATCAGGTCCTTGAAGTTTCTGACACATTGTCTGCAGAATCAGGGTTCCAGGGACTCATTCTCTGGTCAATCCTATCAGCACTCCTGAAGGGGGGCCCGGTTGCTTACCTGTGTAGGCAGTCAGGAGGAGGAGATTTTCCTTGCACCCAGATGCCTGGTGACACATAACCACCGATGCCTGGGTGCTAAGATTCATTTCCAGAGGTTATCTAATTCCCTTCACCTTTTACCCAAAAACCCAGTAAGACTGCCCGATGTTCCACTCAGTCAGACTTCAAGCAGTAATAGTACAAAAGCTGCTAGAAAAGAGAGACATCCAAGAAGTCCCACCAGACCAGTTAGAATCTGTTTTTTACTCGAGATTTTTTTTTTTGGTGTCAGAGAAAACAGGGGACTGGAGACCAGTTTTAGATCTCAGCATTCTAAACAAATTTGTCCAACAGGCAAAATTTCGGATGGATATAGGATCATAGGAGGTTACTAGGCTAATGGCCCTGGGGCCCTTACAAGCCTAGCCATGAGTTTCTCCTCAAAAAAGAAACCTCAGTCAGCACCTGTCACCCCTGTCAATGAGGGACAAAGGTGGAACCCCTATAGGTCATGGTTCAGTCAATTCTCTCCTTAGAGAAAGATGATTGGATGTGCTGTATCAGCTTTCAAGACTCGTATTCCCACATAAAGGTGAACAAACGCATGAAAGTTTATCTGCTTCTGAATAGGAGCCAATCATTTCCAATTCAGAGTGCTGCCCTTTGGCCTCACCACAGCCCTGGCCCCAGGGTGTCCAAATATATGGCAGCAGTCACAGTATGGATTCTGAGTGTTTCCTTACCTAGACGACTGGTTCCTCACCACTCCCACCAGACATCTACTGCTGCAGACTACAGATTTCATTATGGAGCTATCCCAACATTCGGGTTTCACTGTGAATTCTGCAACATCTCAGCTAACCCCTTCTGAGGACATGGAATTCATCAGAGCTTGCCTCAACAGTGTATCTTGTATAGCATCGCTTTCCCTACACAAGTTACAGAAAATAGAGTTGCAGGTTCATCCTCTTCTTCACTCAAAATTCCTGCTCAGCAGATTCAGCAGGCATTGGGTCCATGGCAGTAGCGATCACATTAGTTCCATTGGCAAGATTTCACATGAGACTTCTGCAATGGTTACTTGAAAACCAATGGTCTTTTCTCACCCACCCCATGGACCATCTAGTTTTCATATCCGGTTGATTCAAGAACAATCTAACCTGGTGGATGCATTCAGAGGGGATTATTTTAGGCTGCCCCTTTGTTTCCCCACAGCCCAAGGCCATAGTGACCACTGATGCTTCCCAGATGGGGTTGGGGGGCATTATCTCAGGAAGGTAGTCCAAGGCACTTTGTCCCCCTCCAGGGCCATCCTGCATATCAGTGTTCTAGAACTAAGAGCAGTGCTTCTGGCATTGCAAATGTTTCTCTCTGCCTTACCTCTAGGTATGATAGCTATTTAGTTGGACAACATGTCTGTAGTCTGGTACATCAGCAAACAGGGGGGAACCAAGTCCTACCCACTGTGTTGAGAAGCCCTCCGAGTGTGGCAATGGGCCTTAACTTCCAACTGTTTTCTGACAGCAATGCACATCCCGGGAAGTTCAAATGTGATTGCAGACAAACTGAGAAGGTGTATCCTCATGCCTCATGAGTGGACTCTGAACTCCATAGTAGCAAAGGAGATCTTTCTTTGCTGGGGCCAGCCTTGCTGCAACCTGTTTGCTTCACCTCTGACCAAGTGCAGAACCTACTTTACCCTAATTCCCACTCAGGAGGAAGTCCTTCAGGAACGATCTTCTCCACAATTGGCCCCCAGGTCTCCTTTATGCTTTCCCCCTTTCCCTCTGATCCTACTTTTCCTCAAGAAAACAGTTTGGCTGAGAAGCAAAGTGATCCTCGTTGCTTCTTATTGGCCTCAACAGATATGGTTTCCCTTCCTTTGGCCTCATCTACTGCACCACCCATGGATTCTGGATCAATTTCCAGATCTTTTGTCCCATGCCCAGGGACTAATGCATCCCAGTCTTCAGACTCTCAGGCTAACTGCTTGGTTTCTCCAATTCTGATAGTCACCAGGCATAATGATATACCTTCCTCCATGAGACACATTTTGTTGGCATCACATAAACCATCCACCAGCATTCTCTACCTTAGCAAATGAAAGAGATTTTCTGTTTGGGCTTCTGACAATGGTCTGGACCCCTTTTCAGCGTCAGTAGAAAAAATTCTGGCGTTTTTAGCTGCCATCATTAATAAAGGAGCTTCTGCTTCTACAAACAAGGTTATCTTAGCAGCTATTTCAAATTTTCATAACGGTATCAGGGACCAACCCTTAATTTCCCATGGTATCAGGGCCAAACCCTTAATTTCTCATGCTTTGTAAGGTTTTTCTTAAGGACGCAATATGCTTGAAGCCCCCTTTCAAAGACCATCTTCCACCATAGGACTTAACTCTTGTATTACAAAAACTTCACCTGTGTTTAAACCTGTAGCTACCTGCAATTTAAAATTCCTTTCTTGGAAGACATTATTTCTCATAGCTGTCACTTCGGTGAGATGAGTTTCAGAAGTACAGGCCTTATGTTCTAAAACTCCATATTTAGTTTTCCATAAAGACAGTGTGTCATTCAGAACAAACCCAGCTTTCCTTCCTAAAGTGATTTCAGAGACCAATATCAACCAGTCCATACACTTGCCTGTATTCTTCCCAGATTTTTCCAGTAAAGGCGAGTACTGTCTGCACCTTCTGCATGTACACAGGCAATTATGTTTGTCTAGATAGAAGTAAACAATTTAGACATTCAGAACAGTTATTTGTATCCTTTGCTAGTACAACTTTGGGCAAACAGGTGTCAAAAGGTGATTCTCTCAAGATGGTTAAGGAATGGCATATCTTTCATTTACACGAAATTAAAGATGAAACTCCCTATGCCAATGAAGGCACATTCTACTAGATCAATGGTGACTTCTGCCATTTTTCATTTCAAAGCTTCCATGTCAGAAATGTGAGCAGCTGCAACTTGGGCTAAGCCTCATACATTTATTGCTTATTGCAAATTGGATATGGTCTCCAGGGGGAGATAATCCTTTGGTTCTATGGTTCTCAGGAATGTAATTCCATAAGGCTACCCAGGATCTAAGGTAGCTGGGGACTCTGTCTTACTAGTCAAGAATATATGAAGATTGGCAACATCAGATAATGAAGTTATGTCTTACCATAATGTTCCATCTGTGTTGTTGATCATCTATTCTTGCATCCCTCCCACCTGCCCCCTCCTTTAGACTTCTGGTGCAGCAACGTCCTGTCCTGGGTTCTTATTGTTAGGGATACCTTGGACAAGGTTTCTGACTTATATCCAAAGTCGAAAACATACCTCTATGGAACAAATAAAATCTTCAAAAAACCACAGGTAGCAGCCAGTTAGTTCTCAAAAGGTTTAATCCACGTATTTCACAATCCACGGTACACAGTAAGCACTTTCATCCATAAGAGGACTTCTTCAGACTGAATAATGTGAACAAAACACAATTACTTAAAAACATTTCAAAAAAGACACATGACTTAATTAGTGATGATGTAACTTCCTCCTTTTGAGATAAGCCACAAAATCAGCTCTACCATTCAGCCCAGGTGGATAGCATGCATTGAGTCTTGCCAAATATATTCCTTCCACCCAAGCTCCTCTTCTGCATCAAATCTGTTGTTAATATTGGTCACTTCATCCAAGACAACAAACTTTAGATCAACTTTACATGCTGGACTGTTTTTATAATGCTTCCCAAATGCATTTTTTTCATCTTTTACAGCAACAGCATACTTATGCTCATAAATTCGTTTGTTCATTTCTCTGGTTATACGTCCTATGTAGAAAGAATTGCAGGAGAAACAAAGTCTCAAATAAACAATACATTTTGATTTACAGGTGTATCTTCCCTGTATTTTAATTAAATACCCTCTAACTGTTAACTCATTTATATCTGTCATTAAAAAATTACACATTTTGCAATTTAAACATTTATACATACCTGGATTACTAACCTTATTATTATATGGGAAAAGGGTTTAATTTTGCTTGAAACATATCTTTAAAACATTTTCCTTTTTTCTGTATAAATACTGGATTTTCTCCCATGACCTTACATATCTCTACATTCGACTTTAGTAACTTCCAATTATTATTAATTATGTTTTTTATCGATGAAATATCTACACTATTCTCTCTCTGCATGGCGGTACTAAAATCACTGTGTTTACCACTGGACACTGCCACTGTCATTTGATCACTTCTCATTGGGTGGCTTTCATTAAGGGCTTCTATCACTACACTTTCTGGATATCCTCTAGTAATAAATTTGTCACATAAGACTCCACTTTCCCTTATAAAGTCTTATATTACAGAGTCTTCTGTCTGATTGCAAACTCAATCTGAGGTAATGTGGAGAGGGGCATTGTGGGTAGACATACAGCTCAAGAGATTTTTTTGGCTGACACGAGCTATATGATGGCCGGATTGGTTCCAGGGATTGGAACCGTAACCTGCTAGTCTGGAATAGATGAAGATTGACAACACAGATGGAACATTATGGTAAGACACAACTTCTTTTCCTGTGTACTTTCCTCAGGAGTCATTTGGTCACATTCCTCAGGATTTGCCCAACTATCCACTTCTGGAAGCATTTTGGGTCAAATATCCCTCCAACTGCATATTTGGCCATCATGTTTAACAGATGGCACATGTAAATTATTCCCAGAGGCTGTACAAACCTACTTACAACTCTTCTGCATGTCCTCCCTGTGGTTGAGTGAGTTTTAAAGACATGCATGTAGGTGCACATGTGTGCCTGCCTTCTGTGAAGGTTGGGTGCTGGGCTGGCAACTTGACACTGTAAAAACTTAACTGCCAGTCTGTGGACTGGTGATCTGTTGTGGCAACCCCTAATGGGAGAAGCCGAAAGACATTGCTGCATCTGACCTCTTCTGTATCTGATGTATCACAGCATCAGAAGGAGGTTGTGAACTTCATTGCAAAAAGCCATCCAGCAGGTCCCTCCAGAACAGCATGGTTCAATCATTTGTTCCAGATTCAGAGGACCTCTGGCCTTTTCTGGGTCTTAGTGGCTTCGTTCCAGGTGGCATGGTGTATGTGATCCTTCCATGCCTTCTTGTGGGAGATTGTATATAGATAGGCATAATGGAAGGAGGACAGAGATTACAGAAGTGTCCAGGGAACTGATGAGCTTCAAGGTGGGAACCATTCATTACTTCTGAGCCACCCCCTGGTTGTTCAAATGTATTTCAGCTGAAGCTGCTCACCTGAGCCTGCATGGGATCATTGTTCCCACACCTGGATATCTAGCTCCTAGTCTTCCCCACAAGGTAGTCACTGACTTTAATAAGAGATCACTACATTTTCAAGGTCATAAAGTGAAGTAAACATAGCAAAATAATGTCTGGTGATGTTGCAAGCAGAAGTATTCATAAGCTGCTGTGTGGGTGTTTAAAAATTTGCATGTCTTAATTCAGAGTATAGTCCATTTAAACTGTTGGAAACCTTTTGCAACATCTGAGTCCATTAGTGCAAAATTGTTGAGCCTTGGTTCCTTTTGCAAGGTTCCATTGAGAGTCTCATTAAATTCTGTGAGTACAATAGGCTCCAAATAAACACATGTAATACACAAACAGTGTTATAGCACAACCAATTAACAATAGAGGAAACTTTAAAAAACAATTAAACAGACTAGAGAGCAGAATGATCATTAATTTCCACACTCTATACCCCAATGGAATGAATTTGAAAAATAATTTGAGTATTTAAAGTAAGGAGGGTAAAGTGGAATAGGTATCATACATGTATAAAAATAGTGTTCTATATTATTTTCTATGGCATTTTTGTATGTATTTAAAGTAACATAGAAAACTGATAATCAATAAATTATTAAAGACTGTTTACACAATATGTTATAAGTTGTTTGGATACTCATGTTGATGTGATAATTGTATGTACTGGAATATGAATTTTATACATATGCATATTTAAAATTGCAATTGAAATAAGGAAATTTTAGGTCATTGCACCATATAATATAATGGAGCATTCCAACACAGTCAGATAGCAAGGAGATACAGTTTTGATACATTTAATGAAATACATAGTCATTTATTTAATGTATTGCTTTATTTAAAATAAAAAAAGATGTATTTAAATGATCCATTTAGAAAATGTATATAAAATATGTTTTGGTATTATGTGTTCATATTTACTGTTCAAACACTTGGTGCTATCAGGTGCAAAAGGAAAGTGCAATAGTTTAAAAGTCTGTAAATGTTTATTTAAAGTTAAGTACTGATTCAGTAGTACTGTGATTGTTAATTGATTAACTAATTAATTGGAAGAGGAGGTATATATAGAGACATAACTGTGTTGTAAAAATGTTCCAGCAGAAGGCAAGAGGCCAAGGTACCAGAACGTGTTAATAAAATAATTCATTGTGTCCTGTAGTGGTGTTCCTGTTTGTGGATTATATGTGTTTATTTGGAGATATTACGTTGGTTTGATGTGTATAGAAGTACAATAGGCTCATCTGCTAGATTTCATGATGTAAATTACCATTTCTTCAAAGAATGTTGTAAGTATCTCCTCTGGTTGGTTTCACAACATAGAGAAGGGCTGTCCTTTCACAGTTACCACAGATAAGTAGTGTTGGGGGCATTATTTGAGGAAAATTAGTCCATGGGATGTGGACTCAAGAGGTCTGTTTACATAATTTTCTGGAGAAGAAATCAATCCTGGCATTTGAGGCCACTTTCCCCAGGGTGCAAATGGTGTCTGCTCCAACAATAGAATGGTAGTGTATCAACATAAAAACCTGTTTTGTGTCTGGTGGCCACGAGGTTTTTGATAGTAGCACACATCCTCAGTCAAGCCACTTCATTGGTGGACTGTCTTAGCAGATGCCACAAGTGAGCTCAGTCTGTTTACAGAAGAAATTATCATTCGCCTGTGGGAGACAACTTGCTGCAACCTGTGTGCATTCCCATTCAACAGCAAATATAGCACTTTACTCTCGTCCATCCACAAGGTCAGGTACCACAAGATACTTTTGCCTAGCAGTGGCCTCTGGGTTACTGAAGGCATTCACTTCATGTCATCCTAATGAAATTTCTGCAGAAAGTAGACATTTTGAAGGCTAGTTATTCTCATAGCCCCCTTCTGGGCCTCACAAGTTTGTTTTCTGTATCGTGGCTTCACCTGATGTAAATTTTTTCTTAAGAATTAGCCAGGTCATGTTTCTTGTCTGATTGGCAAGCCTATCAGCATCTCCATTCCCACAGGCAAATGGCTTGACTTCTCCAGTTCCTTCAATGGCCAGGGAATCTGCATACCCACCTTAAGTGGTCCAAAATCTGAGGACAGCACAAATGCCTTCTTTTTGAAAGATATAGATAATAGTTCTTAAAATTCACTGTAGGCAGCTCAACTAATGGGTAGGTGCTTTCTCTACTCCAGTTGTAGCCATGTAGTTTTTGGCTGATATCTTTGCCAAGGGATCCAGCTTTTGGAGTAGATGGTGGCTATATCTAGTTTTATCTTCATATATGTAGCATCACTGAAAAGTTTGTGAAGCCTTTCTTAAGGGTGCCTTTTTAGTTAGACAACGTTTTAAGGACTCTGCACCCCACAGGACCTCAGTCTTGTTCTAGTATCCATGACAACATACAAGAGGGTTTCACCACTACAAGCCTTCTCATCATTCATATTTAAACTTCAGCATTGCTGGATATTGACAGTATTTATGCCTAGAAGAGCCTCAGACCTCAATTAGTTCATAAATCTTTTTCTTCCCTGAGTTTTTGAACAAGAGTGAATGCATGTTGCATTTAGACAGCTGCAATTCAAAGTTCACGGAACTAAAACCATGGGAAAAGTGGCCAGATTTTTATCTCTTGCTACATTCAGATTAGTTGAAAAACAGTCTATTAACTTGGCCAGGAGCTCTTAAGTTGCATATAGGTTCATACATGTGTACTAAGCTAATGACCACTAGGGCCCTTTTAAGTTTAGCAGTGGATCCCAAATCTTTGACAAGTTCTGGTACCCTTGATAAGTGTAAGCAGGGGCATGGGAGATGAACTATTTACACAGACATCTTTGTCCATTAGAGATGTAGGTGCCAAGCCAGGATGAATTTCCTGCTCCACATCCAGTTGCCCAAGTTGCAGTTGAATTGTATTAGGGAGCTCTACTTTACATGGTTGGGAAGCCTGTTCCAGAGAAAGGCTAGTCCATACCTTTCTTTCCAGGAGGCCCTGTTTTTGTCACAGGCAAGGTTTAGGTCTGTGAATAGGTAATTCTGATGCTGCTTGTTTTGCAGATATTTAGGAGGCCCATCAGACTGGGGTCTGACAATGCCTTGTATGCCAGACAAAGATCCTCCCCTCAACAGCTTGTAGGAGACAATACAGGGATAGGGATTTGAGGTGGTCTGAGTAGGATATGTTACTTATGCCCTGTATTTTTTTTTAATGGGAACCTCTAGATGTTCCATTTGTTGGATATGCCTCGTTAAGTACATACCAAATGGAGTATTGTACTCCATGATAGGTCTGAATGCGAATGCAGTGGAACAGTGACCTCTGTGAACCTAGATGCCATACCTTTCTTTATAAGTTGCATGACATAGAAAGATTTCTTCACTTCTGTAGACATAGTTGTTAAAGGAGACAGTACCGCCTGTCCTGAAGTCCCTGAGTACTTGGTTGACTCTTAAGGTTGTGTCGTCAATATGGTAAAAAAAAATAGTAACCAGAAGCCATTTATTTATGACCAAACCAATTAAGTGCTTTCATCATTAACACAAACAGGATTTCATCAGAATCAAACCATATCAGCAAAATTGCCTTTTTATACAAAACCAATAAATTAACCACTTATGCAATTAACCTAGAGCAATGGGGGGACATTACACAGTATATAATAAAATTCAAGCAAAGCCTGTCTCACACAATATACAAAACATAAGTTTTAACCCATTAAAACTCATTCATTCTCATAATTAAGACTGAATAGAAGTATATTAATTTAAACCTGGATAAGAGGTTGCTTGTAATTGTAACTGCCATTTTAATTTATTTTCTAGCAACACTTTGGCATCCCCCCCCCCCCTTGGATTATAGCTGATTGAGTCAATAATAGCAAAAGAAAACTTAGTAAATGAGGAAAAAACTACTGAATGTTTATACAAGGCATATTTTCTTTTTTGTTCTTAGTATCATAAAAATGGTTATAAATATGTCTACGTGTTACCTACGTAAAAACTTGAACATGCTTCACATAAACCAATGTATACAACCCATTTAAAGAATTACCTTTTACAAAAATCACCTTTGATCTTAGGGTAAAACAACTTTCTCCTTTTCCCATATGTAAGGGCATTGATTCCACATTCCACATTTGGTGGTAGGAACTGTTCCCTTAACCCAACCTCATGTTAAAATTACCTTTATCAAAAAAGTCTTTACATTTTTTCCAGTTTTGTATGGAAACAAAGGATGTTCTGTAGTCCTATCCCGCCTTCATTCTTACACATTGTTTTGGAGCCAGTCCTCGGCTCTGACTCGGCCTATTGGCAAGCTCAAAGTCTTCTAGTTGGCTCGTAGCTAAGTAGGTATCCCATGGTGCACCAGTATAATCCCTAGATCTCGTTTGCTACGTCGACGAGTTCAGATGTGCTTCTTCTTGGCCTTGGCTAAGTTTAACACATTTTGCTACTTTTTCTGTATTACAGCTTAACTTTTCAAATTATATAGACTTTGCTAGTGTTTTACTATCGTTAGAGTAGTTTTAGTCTGCTCAAATACCCTTTTTCTTTTATTTAGTGAATTATTGTTGAGACTCTCTGGTATCCTGTGTTCCAGTTTGTTCTTTTGACAGGTGTTTTGCCCCGTTATTTACTGTGCTAGATTAGCTTAGACATTGGTAGTTGATAAAGTTTGATATTTAGTGCTTGCTGTTAAGGCGCGCATTGCGCTCAGTGTATCATTCTGTATATATTGTTCTTTAGTGTGCAGTGTTATTAGCTTAGCTAGTTATTTTTAGAGTAATCCACCAAGTTATTTGTCGGATATTTACCTTTAGTTTATAGGGTTCTTAACTTTTCAACCCTTTTTGATTCTACGGCATAGAATTTGTATAGAGGCCTCTACCTTGTGAGTGTGTGTTAGTATATTTGGTAGTTTCAGACCCTTACTATCCTCTTTTCTAGGTTCGTTTGAGTTAGAAGACCTAGGTTTCTCCCTTTCTTCTTTACCCAGGTCTAGGCCCGTTTGAGTTAGAGGACCTAGTCCTCGTGGTTGTGTGATTGTTAGTGTGGTAAGGGCTAGGCCCATTTAAGTTAGAGGACCTAGTTCTCAATGTGTATTTAGCTTGTGTCTTTTTGCTACGTCATCAGTGCCATGTCTAAAGAGGCAAAAGATCATAAACCCTCGGCGTTTAAAAAATGTGTGAAATGCTCGCAGAAGATGTCTATTACCGATGGCCACAGTAACTGTCTGTATTGCCTCAGAGCCATCCATTTAGAAGAAACATGTTTGTTTTGTCATTCTTTCAGTGCCAGTGTATTACAGGACCAGAAGAATAAATTAATATTAAAAGGTCTCCTTAAGCCTTCCTTTGAGGAAGACTTGGCCAGTTCATCTTCCTCCTTTAAAGCCTATGGATCTAAAAAAGAAAAGGCTAAGCCTTCCAAGATGCATTCCCCCAGTGCCATCCAGTGCCTCGGAACCACCTCCCAAAATGTCGAAACCAGACAAGTCTTATCCCTCATCGACTCCACTGATTTCTGAACCGATCAAGGGCATGCCTACTTTGACTACAGTGTTGGCCCCAGGCAGTTCAGAGCCGACCACTGATGGCAGACATCAGAGCCAGTCCAGAGATCCTTTACCTTCCCCAACTTTAAGGTCTCCTATCTTACAGAGGTCTAGATCTCCCACACTGTCTTCCAGATCTTCCAGGAGCCTATCAGAAGACGATGTGGAGAGAGTAGTGCTGAGACTCCTGAAGTCATCTGCCTTACCCAAAATGCTGTTGGCTCTGAACCAGTCAGTCCTGGAGCCACTCGAGTCCATTTCCCCTTTTGTGGTTCCTCCTCCAAGCTGTGCTGGGCTTTTGGAGACAGAGTGTTCGGTACCACTGGTTATGGAACCCTCGGTTCCAGCTCCCCCTGAGGCTGTCTTGGAGCTGAGTTCCACTCCGACACCTTCGGTGCCATCCGTGGTATCTAGGAGCTGAAGCTTCCCAGTCGGCCCCGACAGGGACTCCTGGACCCGGACCTCTTCGGTTCCGAGTCTCCCTCTCAGTGCGTCGGCTAGGGTGAGCTTGGACCCTACATCTATCTTGGAGCCGATGACTTCCTCCGTCTCCTCAGAGCCAGGGAGGTCAGCCTTTGTGATGATGAGTGTGCTGTCCCGATTATCAGCTCCACCCAAGGGTACTGATATTCTTGCCCCTCGGGCACTGACCTCCATCTCAGCACCTACTCCCTCTCTAGACAACAGAGACCCACAGCCTCAGGAGCCCCCAGTTAGTGGCCCCCACTCTTCCAAGACCTCCCCGGAATACTGTTGTGAGGAGCCCCCTTGGAAGAGGACATGCAAGAGGAAGCATGTAGACTCCAAGGATGAGTCTCTTACCTCCGACACTGACCTCAAGGAGTCAGAAGGGTCCCCCAAGTCATCCTCTGATGATGTCTCTTTCATTGACATCTTAGAGATCCTTAAGCAGAGGTGCGGCTGGCCCACTGTTACCCCTTCTGATGAGGAGTACCTGAAAGCTTTTGGGTCTCAACCTTCAGCTTCTTGAGTGTCTCCACCTTTTGACTAACTTCTAGATCTTGTTAGTCGAAAGGTGTGGGAGACTCCTGATGCCATGAAGCCAGTCCCCAGGAGACCCAATAAATTTTTGTTAGCCCCCAAGGAGAAGGAATTTTTATCCAAGGGTGTTCCTTAGATGCCATGGTGGTGGTGGTGGCGGCCACTAAGATGGAACTAGCAGAGACTTCTTCATCTGTCCATCCACCGAACTAGGAGTCTCAAATGATGGACAGGTATGGGAAGCATATCTTTTCATCAGCTGCATTCACTCTCAGATCGCTGAATTACCTAACACATTTTACAAGGCTTCAGAGAGATCTCCTTAAGGAGTTAGGAGAGACTCTACAAGGTACATCTACTGAAGGAGTCTCTGATAAGGTGTCTGCTCAGTTGTCCACCTTGAATTCCATTGTTAACTCATCCATGAGGCTGATTTCTTATGCAGTCAATGGAGCGAGCAGGGCGGCGGGTTCAGGAGTTTCCCTTAGGATGCACTCCTGGATGCGCTTGTGTAATTTTGCGGAACCGTTCAAGTCTAGCTTTACCAGTGCCACCTTTGATGGTTCTTCCTTGTTTGGACCTAAGGTAAAAGACACATGCACCAGGTGCGAGCAAGAAGGGAAAACACTCTCTGCCATGGGAGTATGTTTTACCATCCCCTCTAGACCATAACCCAAGGTTCAGAGAGGTGGTAAAATGTGGTTCAAGAAGTTCCAGAGTTTTTTTCCAAGATGCACAGGGTGACTCCTCCTTCAAAGGCAGAGGAGGAGGAGCAAATGATAGACGTCGCCCTAGAGGCAGGGGCAGACCACAAAACCAGGAAGGCTGCAATTCATTTTGAGGCTGGCCCTATCAGCACTCCTGATTTGGGGCCTGACTGTGCTTCTCTGGAGCCAGTCGGGGGTCGCATTTCTTTGTATCCAGAAGCCTGGCTAAGTATCACCCAAGACAAATGGGTACAAAGAATTATCACCAGAGGTTACTCCATACCCTTTTCTCTTCCACCTCATGTTCCCAAGAGGATCCCAGATGTTCCACCCAATCACAGGGATCAAGCAACTGTAAAGGACAACAAATTGCTCGCAAATAGAGTCATCCAAACCATCCCCACAGACCAGGTAGAATTCAGAACTTACTCCAAATTCTTTTTAGTGCCAAAACGAACAGGGGACTGGAGGGCAATCTTGGACCTCAGCAAATTAAATGAATCCCTAAAGAAGGACAAGTTCCGGATGGTGACAATGCAGTCTATACTCCTTCTATTAGAGAAAGACTCTTGGATGTGCTCAATAGACCTCCAAGACGTGTACTACCACATAAAAATGGACAGAGCTTCGAGGAGCCATCTATGCTTCTGGCTGGGAACCAGTCACTACCAGTTTCGTACTCTGCCCTTTGGTCTCACCCAGCCCTCAGGGTGTTCACCAAGTGTATGGCAGTAGTGACAGCTCACCTGAGACGTCTAGGACTCCCAAGTGTTTCCATATCTGGACGACTGGCTCCTAACCGCCTCCGCCAGGCATCTACTTCTTCAAACCAGAGACTCCACTATCCAACTTTATGCCCTGTTGGGGATTACTATAAATTGGGAAAAGTCTGCATTATTGCCCTCTCAATTTGTGACTTTTATAGGCACAGAAATAGACACAGTCACCATTTTGGCTTGTCTTCCAGAAGAAAGAGCACAGAATCTCATACAAGTTCTTCATCTTCTCCTCCTCTGGAAAGTCAAGGCAAAGACAGTGCTGAAACTTCTAGGGACCATGGCCTCCACCATCTTACTAGTCCCTCTTGCCAGACTACACATGCGGATTCTTCAATGGCTTCTATCGTATCAGTGGTCCTTCCAACAACTGCTTCTATACCACCACATCCTGTTAACAGAGTCTTGCAAAAAGAACCTCTGTTGGTGGATCCAACCCAACCAGCTAATGACAGGCACTCCATTCCTTCCTCACCAACCCATTGCTACTGTGACCATAGATGCATCACAGATAGGGTGGGGGGGCATTATCTAGGCAGGACTGTCCAAGGCACATGGTAAGATCATCAGGCCCACCTGCATATCAATGTCCTAGAGATGAGGGCAGTGCTTCTGGCATTGCAAGCATTGCATGACCTTCTTCCTCTTGGGACGATAGCAATACAGTCAGACAACATGTCGGTAGTATGGTATCTCAACAGACATGGTGAAACCAGATTGTACCCACTCTGTTGAGAGGCTATTCGTGTTTGGAAATGGGTGATATCTTCCCAGCACTTTCTAGTGGCAACGCACTTCCCGGGTTCAACCAACGTGATAGCCAACAAACACAGCCGGGCAATCTTGATGCCTCATGAGTGGTCTCTGAAGCAGGAAATAGTGGAACAGATTTTCTGCAGATGGGGACAGCCTTGCTGCGATCTTTTCACCAGCCCGAGCAACTCCAAATGCAGCAGCTATTTTTCCCTTATCCCCCTCCGGGGGAGTCACTGAGAGAAGCACTTGTTCATGATTGTCTCCTTTATGCTTTCCCGCCCTTTCCTCTCATATCCAAGGTGGTTCAGAAAGCAAAACTGTTGGGAAGCAAATTGATCCTCATCATTCCTTACTGGCCTTGTCAGGTTTGGCTCTCCTTTCTCAGGCCTCATCTACTAGATGAAACCATGGACTCTGGACCCAGTGCCAGATCTATTGGCGCACATGTCAGGCTCTCTTCATCCCAACCTCCACACCCTCAATTTGACAGCTTGGCTGCTCCAGTTCCATCCCTACTCAGGCTTCATGATTTCTCATCCTCTGTGACCCATATTTTTACATCTTCTCACAAACCCTACACTAGAAAGTTATACACTAGCAAATGGAGGAGGTTTTCTATCTGGGCTGAGGAAAGGAATGTTGACCCTTATACCGCATCCAGTGGTATTGGAATTCATGTCTGAACTTTTTCACCAGGGTTCGGCTGCTGCCACAGTTAGGGTTCAGTTGGCAGCAATATCAAATTTTCATATGGGTCAACATGAGTCCAGTCTGATGTCACACAGATTGTGTAAGACCGTCCTTAAAGGTGCTACTTTGTTGAGACCCCCTTTTCAGAAACTGGTAGCTTCATGGGATCTAAACTTTGTTCTGTCCAAATTAACATCTCCATCCTTTGAACCAGCTCATTCATGTTCATTGATGTTTCTGTCTTGGAAGACTTTGTTTCTGGTGGCAATCACATCTGCTAGGCGAGTATCAGAGTTACAAGCACTGTCTGTCAAGCCCCCTTATTTGATTTTTCACAAAGATAGAGTATCTCTTCGTACTAATCCATCCTTTGTCCCCAAGGTGTGCTCTCATAACAACTTGAACCAAACTATAGAGCTTCCGGTGTTCTTCCCTAATTATTCCAATGCAGCAGAATACAGATTCCATCAGTTAGACATTCACAGACAATTATGGTTCTATCTACACTGGACCAAGGAATTCAGGAAGTCAGGCCAATTATTTGTTTCCTTCTCCGACTCCAGATTAGGTCTCCCAGTTTCCAAAGTGACCCTTTCGAATTGGATTTCCAGTTGTATATCCTACATTTATTCTTCTGATGGTAAGCCTTTACCATTCAAAATTAAGGCTCATTCTACAAGAGCCCAGTCTACTTCTGCAGCCTTCCAAGCCAGGGTTCCAATTGATAATATTTGTACAGCAGCAACATGGGCTACCCCTCATACCTTTATTACTCATTACAAATTGGATTTGACCTCTAGGGGTAGAGCCTCCTTTGGTTCTGTGGTACTCAGGAGTATTTTTCCATGAGCCACCCAAGAATAAGGTGCTAGGGACGCTGTTCCATATGTAAGAATGAAGGCGAGATAGGACTTCAGAACATAAAGAAGTTATGTACTCACCATAACGTTCCTTGTTTGTAGTCCATCTTGCCCTTCATTCTTATGAACCCACCCTCCTACCCCCTTCCTGGAAGGATCTGGAGGCAGAAAAACTTTTTTCTTAACAACTGGAGACCTTTTATTATTGCTGTTCTTTCTGGATAATTTTTTGTTCTTTCTCTCTATAGTTAGCAGCAAACAAGATCTGGGGATTATACCGGTGCACCATGGGATGCCTACCTAGCCATGAGCCAACTAGAAGACTTTGAGCTTGCTAATAGGCTGAGTCAGAGCCAAGGATCGGCTCCGAACCCATGTATAAGAATGAAGGGCGAGATGGACTACAAACATGGAACGTTATGGTGAGTACATAACTTCTTTTTTTTTTTTCTAACTATCCCAAGAATGTCGGGGTTGGTTTTGAAAATACTCCAGGTATTCCTAAAAATATTTTTAACTCTTGATATCTGGAATATTTTAACACCATGGCATTCACAAAAAGCCATTTTGGTGATATGGTTTGATTCTGATAAAGTCCTGTTTGTGTTAAGGACGAAAGTGCTTAATCAGTTTGGTCATAAATAATATATTTTATTTTATAGAAGAATCCTGGTTGTGGCTCCTGGTTGCTAGTTTTTTTTTTATTTTTTTCTTGGTCATTCAGTGGTAACTGCTCACTTTTTCAGTTATTAGTTGTCAATATGATGGTTACCAGATGTGGATGACTTCCCAAAGGATAGTATGCATTTCTTGGCATTTAGTTTTCAGTCCATGACTCTGACACAAGTCTGTGTCAGGCTTCCTGGAGAAAATTAGGAGCAATCATAACAACCCCACCCCCCGACACTAATTTGCAGTCTTCTGTAAATTTGGTCAGCAAGGGCCCCTTGACATTGGCTGTTATTTTGTAACGTAAATGTAGAAAAGGAAGGGGTATCTGGACCTATCCCTTAGGGACTTCAGTTAGGACAGGGACAGTGTGTCTGTAGAGGTGGACTCCAATTCTAACTTCCTAGGTCCTGTTTGTGAGCCAGCTGCCTGTCCACCAGGTGACATAAGGGTTTATACTTAACCTCTTGAGTTAAATACCTTGAGTAGGTAGAGGTAGGCAGTATGAACCATTTTGCTCTCATGCATTGTTTGGGTGCCTTCTCAAATTCCACCAGATTGAGTAGGCATGAACTGTCCCTGACAAAACCAAATTAGGTCCAGTGTCTGGAGGTGTTCTGTGTCATTGATCATTTCCATGTTAATTCTTTCCATGACTTTGCATACGAGACTAGTGAGTCTTATGGGTCTGTAGATGATCCACCTTTGTGCAGAGGGATGACTGTTGCTGTTCTCCATTTTTTAGGCATGAAGCCTGTTTGGAGGCTATGGTTAAATAGAGATTCCAGAGAGCCTGATAGGTCATGTTTCACGCTGTTTAGAAGGAGTCCTAGAATATTTTCTGGGCCTATTGATACAGTGTTTCTGATTTTGGAGAGAGCATTAAGTGATAGTAGGGTAAATGCATTTGATGCTATTTACTGAAAAGGTGGCTAAAGTTACAGGTAAATTTGTCTGCCAGTAGGTTTGCTATATCTTCTTGCTCAGTATAGGGTGGCTCCGTTAACAGTGAGTTCTGGTCACAATTGTGTATTGCCTTTGAGACTGTGGACATAGCTAAAGAATGCCTTGTGGTTGTCCTTAGCCTTGGTGGTCAGATTTACCTCAAATTTGGCTTTGGTAGACTTTATTTTCCTCTGAGGTTTAGTTTAATTGAGCGTTTATCCTGCTGGGTGCTACACTTCCTAACTTTTGCCATGCTTTTTTTTTCTGTTATAGAACCTATTGATGTGATTCCACTTGGGTGGCTTGTTTTTTTTGAGTTAGTTCTGTATTTAATTCTGGTGGTGCAGTTGGCTCTGTGCAGCTATTCATATGCTTGTATAGAGTTTCTGTGAACAGTAACACAGAGGCAGCAGTGTTCTCAGAGTTTATGGTTGCTTGAAATTCTGCCAGGCTATCACTTAATAATAGGAAGTTAGCCTTAGAGTAGCTTCTGAATATTTTCAAGGTTGGCTGGGGTTCTGAGTTTGTTTTACTTCGGAGGAGACTGTTTCCTGGTCTAACTTTACCAGAGACGGCATTATACTAGGTGGTATGTATTGCACTCCCATATTAGTGAGGACCAGTATATTTGTCCTTCTGGTCGGCGTATTGACAGTCTGATTCAGGAGTCTGTGCCAGCACTTTTGGTGTCTTACTTGATCTCCAGGTAAATGTGAGATAGTCATTCATGAATTTCATACTAGGTTGGATGTTGAGTTCTAATAAGCTTAAGCACATGTCATTGGTTTCCTTGGTCTTAGAGGGAGACCTGTAGCTTGCAAGGAAGTGGTATGGGATTTTGCCTATGGTTGATTTAAACTTGGAGAAGCTGAAGTACATTGTCCTGTTTGACCAGCCTTGAGGTATATTTATTTTTGATGTAAATGGAGACGCATCCACCTTTAGGCCCTGTCTGTGTAGTAGCTGGTCTAAGTTTGTGGAAGGCATTATAACCTTGCTCTGCTGATGTGCTAAGCACAGTGCAGTGACTGTACAGATGTCAGCATTATACAGAGTGAGGAGAGATTGTAGAGAGTGGAGCTTTTTGTTTAGACTCCAGTTGTTGCGCAGTAACACCTTCAGATTTTTTTGGCTTTGATTTGCTATGTCAGAATTACTTTCAGTTTGCCATTGCCTAAAAAGGCACAATGGGGGGGGCGACAGTGTTTTAGCTAATATTCAAAAGCCTACAAGGGGAAAGGTGAAGACCTTCCCCAGCAAAGACGAATGGTCTGACCATCTTTCACCATGCTAACAAATATTGCAGCACCCCCTTTGAATGACACCATAATTTAAGCCAATTATTTAAATCTGTCATCTTCTGTTCATATTGTGGCATCTTTGAAGAAGGTAAAATGCTGCTCAATGCTAGGCTTATACCAGCCTGGAAGATACATTCCAAGAGCACCATGGTGTGTCTCTTCATATAGTCAAGGGAGGTATGTCTCAGGCCATTTACACCCACATGAACAGAGTCATACTGGTATTTGTAGTCCAGTGACCTGAGTGCATGCTTAATGTGGCAGATCCTGGCACGTGATAAGCAACCGACTGTGACTTTCTTCTTGCTCAGCCTAGTGAGAGGGACATCAGTGTGTCTCACAATGTAGTCTCCAGTGACCAGAATGTTAAATTGTTTGGTGGCTTGCCTTATGGGCTTAGAAGTAGAGGCTACCTGAGATATGGCTGTGTGTGTTGGGGATCCGTACTCTTTAACAAATGAGCATTTCACCAAAAGTGAAATGGCCGAGCACACTTTCACAAAAGTGCTTTTCACCAAAAAAGCACTTTTGCTAAAGTGTGCTAAAAAAGATAAAAATGTGGGGAAATGGCTGTTGCTGAGATCATAGCACAGTGGGAATAAGAGAATGTCTTCCCCACTGTAGTGTGATCTCGGAATGAGAATATAAAAGTTGAGGGGGTGTGGAGGGTGCAGGGGGGCTTGCCCCTCTGCGTAAACATGTGTACTGTGTTTATTTTTTTTAATTTTGTTGTTTTATAATTTTTTTTGCACACTTTAGTGAAAGTGCTTTTTTGGTGAAAAGCACTTTCGCTAAAGTGTGTTCGGTCGTTTACGTTTCATGGAAACATGATTTCGTGCAATAGTGCTAGGTCCATGTGTTGATGTGGGTGTTTTGAGAGTGCTTATCCAGGGCACTGACAAACACTTAAAGTACTAAAGTAGACCTTGATGAT